>NC_092419.1:2445925-2745925 GCF_040894005.1 Engystomops pustulosus
GAGAAACCCCCGAGCAAGAGGAGAGCCCCCCAGCAGAGGGGGGGATGAAACTAGAGGGGGAGACCCACAAGCAGAGGAGAGACCCCAAGCAGAGAGGGATGGAAACTAGAGGAGAAACCCCCGAGCAGAGGAGAGACCCCCAAGCAGAGGGGGGATGGAAACTAGAGGAGAAACCCCCGAGCAGAGGAGAGGACCCCAAGCAGAGGGGGGATGGAAACTAGAGGAGAAACCCCAGAGAGAAGGAGAGACCCCCAAGCAGAGGGGGATGGAAACTAGAGGAAGAAACCCCGAGCAGAGAGAGACCCCCAAGCAGAGGGGGATGGAAACTAGAGGAGAAACCCCCGAGCAGAGGAGAGACCCCCAAGCAGAGGGGGGATGGAAACTGAGGAGAAACCCCCGAGCAGAGGAGAGACCCCAAGCAGAGGGGATGGAAACTAGAGGAAGAACCCCCGAGCAGGAGGAAACCCCCAAGCAGAGGGGGATGGAAACTAGAGGAGAAACCCCCGAGCAGAGGAGAGACCCCCAAGCAGAGGAGATGGAAACTAGATGAACCCCGCAAGAAGACACACCCCAAACAGAGGGGGATGGAAACTAGAGGAGAGACCCCCAAGCAGATGGGGTTGGAAACTAGAGGGGAGACTCCAAGCAGAGGAGAGACCCCAGAGCAGAGGGGGATGGAAACTAGAGGGGAGACCCCAACAGAGGAGAGACCCCCAAGCAGAGGGGGATGGAAACTAGAGAGAGAGACCACCAACAGAGGGGGATGGAAACTAGAGGGGAGACCCCCGAGCAGAGGGGGATGGAAACTAAACCTTATGGAGTATACAGGACACCCCTTTATTGACAGCAAGCAGAGATCTTCAAACCAAGAAAGAATGGGTGCAGACTACACGCAGCTTATCATGGAGAAGGGGGAAAGGGGAAGGTCAGGAAGGAATTAGTTCTCCTTATGGAGATGAACGTTTCCTGTGTAGCTCCGCTGGGGATTCTGGGTAAGGAAATGCAAATATATATATCTAGACAAATCACTTGGACAAACAATAAAAACAATTAAAACACAACAGAAGCAGAAGAACTGCTTCCGTGATAAAACGTAGCAGGTGCAGTCATGCGATAGTGACTGACCCCCTGCAAAAGGACCCCCTAGGACCAACACTTGTGGAAAAAATAAGTATATCACTGAAGTATTCCAGTATGAGCCAGCATGAAACAGCACAATGAAATCAATGGACAAAAAAGTCTCAAAAAGCGAGTAAGAAAAATAGCAAGGTGCAAGCTGCTGAAGACTAAACTGGAAGGTGTACAGTTACCCAAATGTAGGAGGTCCAAGGAGGGTCCAAAACAGTGCCCCACGCGTATCGCCGCAGAACGCGGCTTCCTCAGGGGTGCCCAAATGACAGGATGTCTGAGTTTAAATACCTGTGGATTGATGAACCGTACAGCGCTGCTGGTGTGTGGGCCTGGTGTAATGGCGGCGCCCGTAACGGAACACGCCAGGGCAGGTCACATGATCTAATGATGTCACTTCCGGTGACATGTGTGCTCGCGCATGCGCACCTGCGTGAGGTGGCCGGGCCCAATGTAGTATGAGTGCCGAAAGGAGGCGGAGCCTGACGATCGGTAAAATGAAAAAATTAATAAAGTGCCAGTGCAGTTTGCAGCTGGAAAATAGCCCAGCATAACAAATGATAATAAATAGTGGTCGATTTATACAACAAAGTGTAAATAAAAAGATGTGATAACGCTAAAAGTATGTACCGGACCGAATGGCAAAAAAAATATAAAGAATTAAATCAACATGAAAATAGCATAAATAGAGACCAGACACAAAAACATTACATGAATAAATAAATAACTATATAATAGATAAATAAATTATTAGTGCAAGTAATCAAAACCATTCATACAAAACACTCACACGCATGGGCCCATGCACAACCATACCCACACACTCAAGTAGCGCATAACCGGACACCCAATCCTTATAAAAATGGAGAAGTGTAAAAATGTAGTTTTTGCTTCTTGTCGCCGTGTGCACCAAGGCAGATGAGAAGAGTAGGTTGAGAGGCGGAGAACCATATTATTATTAGTGGATGGATGGCATGGAGAGTAGAAAATGCCATGGCAATAGCCTAAGAATGAAAAGCAATTATGGATAAGAAATGGGTATAAACTTGAGGATTGGAAATAAACTTGAATATTTGATGAATATTGGTGAAGAGAATTGGGACGAGCCAATATGCTATGTGAGGAACAAAGAGTGCTGTGATATGTGATTAGAATGGCCAACTAGTAATAAGTGGTGAGTGATGGGAGTGACGTGAGATACATAAATTATAGAATAGAACTGGAGTATAAATGCTAAGGAAAAGGGGAGGAAGGGCAGGGGAGGGAGGGGGGAAAGGGGGGGGGGCGAGGGGAAGAAAGGGGGGGGAGGGAAAAGAGGGGGGGGAAGGGGGAGGGAAAGAGGGAAAGGAGGGGGGGGGGGTGGGGGAAGGAATGTGAGGGAGTGACGTAGAAAGAAGTGAGGAAAGAGAGGTGAGGGGGCCTGTAAAAAAGGAGTTATATGCAGGATGAGTGCGTGTGCCCGAACTGTGTCAGGTGGTGAGTGTAGGTGCCAAAAGTGTGTGAGTGGTGCCAAACCGAGTATGGGTCAAAGGAGAAAGAAATGTTTGACCAGTTGTGGAAAGTGATGCAAAGAAAAAATAACTGTGAACGTGAAAAAACGTGCATGGAAGATGAGAATAAATAAATGTAAATGAGCCATACCTCATTGAGAACTTGTGAATGGCTACTTTCAATTCTTTTATTTCTTGTAGTAACCAGAAAAAAGCATGTCCTCGTTCAGCCCGTCTGGGGCCAAGGAGGAAAGGTCAAAAATCCATTTTGCTTCCAGACGCAGGAGTGCTGGTGTGACATCCCCACCACGTATATTTTGTTGGAACTTGTCCAGACCCACAACTCGTAAGCCCACTGGATTTCCCCGATGGGTTTGGAGAAAATGTTTCGCCACTGTAGATAGCTGTTTGCCATTTGAGGCATCTTGTGCTGCCTTGTTAATGGTCGAGACGTGCTTTTGAATTCTTTTGCGCAGCTCTTGGCCAGTTTGCCCCACGTAGAGCTTCGGACATGGACACAGTAGACCGTAGATGATATTACGGGATCGGCAATTTATATAGGATCGCAGTCGTATGTTTTTGGAGTTAGCAGGATTCACAAATTCCGTTCCACCCAAAATGAGGGGGCATACAGTACAATCACCACAGGGATACGATCCCACTACTCGCTGTCCGTGGCCAAGGGCTCTGGATGGTCTCTGAAAATGACTCCTCGTCAAATTGTCGCGTAAGTTTCTGGCTCGTCTGGCTATCATTCTAGGCCCAGATGGAATATGTGGCTGCAATCTCGGGTCACTCCTGAGAATCCCCCAATTCTTATGTAGCAACTTGTAAATATCTGACCACTGATTGTGGTAAGGTGTTATGATGCAGGGCTTTCCCTCCACAGCTCTCGGCTTGGAAATGAAAGTGTCTTCTCTGCGGGTTCTTTTGGCCCGCATGAAGGCCTTGGATATAACTTTTTTCGGGTAAGCTCGTTCTCTGAATCTCTGTGTTAGCTCCTCCGCATGTCGTGCGAACTCCTTTTGTGTCGTACAATTTCTTTTTACTCGTAAGAACTGACCAATCGGTATCCCATTTTTGAGGTGATGGGGGTGAAAACTTTTGTAATGCAGCAAGCTATTCGTTGCGGTCTCTTTTCTGTACAGCGTGGTCTCCACTTTTTTCTGATGGATCGAAATGCGCAGGTCAAGGAAGCTAACTTCTGCTTGGGAGAAAACAGGTGTTAGGCGTATCTGCCAAGGATTGGTGTTGAGTTCGTCCACAAAGGCTTGACAGGTCTCGAGTGTGCCCCTCCAAAAAACGAGCACGTCGTCAATATAGCGGAACCAACCGACGACATGTCGTTGGAAGGGCCCGGATGGGTACACGCTGGTCTCCTCCCACCAACCCAAAAAAAGGTTGGCGTAGGAAGGAGCACAGCGTGCACCCATCGCGGTACCCGAGACCTGTCTGTAGTATGTACGATCAAAAATGAAGTAGTTATGCCTCAGGACAAAACTCAAGAGATCCAATAGGAACATGTGATGACGTTCATCCCCCATCTGATCCTGTTGTAGAAAAAAGGCCACTGCATTGATACCAACCTCATGAAGTATGTTGGTATAGAGTGACTCCACGTCCATGGAAATAATCCAAATGTCGTCTTCAATGGTCGCCAACTCCATCTGTTCCAAGCGTCTAAGTAGATGAGACGAATCTCTCACGTAGGAGGTCAATTTGGTGACGCGTTCCTGCAGGAAAAAATCAATGTAAATACACGCCTTCTCAGATAAGCCGCCGATCCCCGCCACGATAGGTCTACCTGGAGGGTTCTGTAAGGTCTTATGCACCTTTGGTAGCATATAGAAGGTGGGTGTTACCGGAGTTTTGACCGTGAGGAAGTTTTTTTCCCGTTGAGAGATAGTGCCCTGCCTCCATGTTGTTTCGACAAGGCAATCAAATTTAGCTTTGAAAATGCTGGTGGGGTCTGAGGGTAAAGAGGAATAATAACTTTGATTACACAATTGACGCTTAGCTTCCTGAATATACAAGAAACGGGGATTACGGAATCGGTGGTCACCGAACTACAAGAGGGATCCTCAGCGCCACAAGCACAACAACCAATAAGGGAAGGTAAGGACAATTTGGAAATTATTAATCTTTCTTCTTACCAATTGTCTGATGTTGAGCGCTTGGTCCTAAGTAAAGGTCTAAATTTGTCCCCCATGCAAAGGCTGGACAAGTTCTCTCTGGTCAAAGACATCTACCTCTACTGTAGGCAGTTATGTTTTAAATTACTTTACCACCAACCATCTATTATTGACGCACTTTCGGACGTGGATCGGAGGACTTTTACGGATCTTATGGACCTGCTCCGGGAAAATGAACAAGACGCAACAGGTAGGCCACAATTCACACTTCGTACCCCCTCCCAGGCTACCCCTAATCTACGTTTATTCCCAGCAGTACAGATATTTTTTGACTGCATGGTTCGGGATATTCGCGATCTGAAGGAAGAACCACGGATGCACGAAAATCTGACCAGAACTGAACGTCAAGCCATCACTGCTCTACGTAATAACACCACTTTTATCATTAAAGAGGCAGACAAGGGGGGGAACGTGGTATTGTGGCCTACCGAACTATATATTCAGGAAGCTAAGCGTCAATTGTGTAATCAAAGTTATTATTCCTCTTTACCCTCAGACCCCACCAGCATTTTCAAAGCTAAATTTGATTGCCTTGTCGAAACAACATGGAGGCAGGGCACTATCTCTCAACGGGAAAAAAACTTCCTCACGGTCAAAACTCCGGTAACACCCACCTTCTATATGCTACCAAAGGTGCATAAGACCTTACAGAACCCTCCAGGTAGACCTATCGTGGCGGGGATCGGCGGCTTATCTGAGAAGGCGTGTATTTACATTGATTTTTTCCTGCAGGAACGCGTCACCAAATTGACCTCCTACGTGAGAGATTCGTCTCATCTACTTAGACGCTTGGAACAGATGGAGTTGGCGACCATTGAAGACGACATTTGGATTATTTCCATGGACGTGGAGTCACTCTATACCAACATACTTCATGAGGTTGGTATCAATGCAGTGGCCTTTTTTCTACAACAGGATCAGATGGGGGATGAACGTCATCACATGTTCCTATTGGATCTCTTGAGTTTTGTCCTGAGGCATAACTACTTCATTTTTGATCGTACATACTACAGACAGGTCTCGGGTACCGCGATGGGTGCACGCTGTGCTCCTTCCTACGCCAACCTTTTTTTGGGTTGGTGGGAGGAGACCAGCGTGTACCCATCCGGGCCCTTCCAACGACATGTCGTCGGTTGGTTCCGCTATATTGACGACGTGCTCGTTTTTTGGAGGGGCACACTCGAGACCTGTCAAGCCTTTGTGGACGAACTCAACACCAATCCTTGGCAGATACGCCTAACACCTGTTTTCTCCCAAGCAGAAGTTAGCTTCCTTGACCTGCGCATTTCGATCCATCAGAAAAAAGTGGAGACCACGCTGTACAGAAAAGAGACCGCAACGAATAGCTTGCTGCATTACAAAAGTTTTCACCCCCATCACCTCAAAAATGGGATACCGATTGGTCAGTTCTTACGAGTAAAAAGAAATTGTACGACACAAAAGGAGTTCGCACGACATGCGGAGGAGCTAACACAGAGATTCAGAGAACGAGCTTACCCGAAAAAAGTTATATCCAAGGCCTTCATGCGGGCCAAAAGAACCCGCAGAGAAGACACTTTCATTTCCAAGCCGAGAGCTGTGGAGGGAAAGCCCTGCATCATAACACCTTACCACAATCAGTGGTCAGATATTTACAAGTTGCTACATAAGAATTGGGGGATTCTCAGGAGTGACCCGAGATTGCAGCCACATATTCCATCTGGGCCTAGAATGATAGCCAGACGAGCCAGAAACTTACGCGACAATTTGACGAGGAGTCATTTTCAGAGACCATCCAGAGCCCTTGGCCACGGACAGCGAGTAGTGGGATCGTATCCCTGTGGTGATTGTACTGTATGCCCCCTCATTTTGGGTGGAACGGAATTTGTGAATCCTGCTAACTCCAAAAACATACGACTGCGATCCTATATAAATTGCCGATCCCGTAATATCATCTACGGTCTACTGTGTCCATGTCCGAAGCTCTACGTGGGGCAAACTGGCCAAGAGCTGCGCAAAAGAATTCAAAAGCACGTCTCGACCATTAACAAGGCAGCACAAGATGCCTCAAATGGCAAACAGCTATCTACAGTGGCGAAACATTTTCTCCAAACCCATCGGGGAAATCCAGTGGGCTTACGAGTTGTGGGTCTGGACAAGTTCCAACAAAATATACGTGGTGGGGATGTCACACCAGCACTCCTGCGTCTGGAAGCAAAATGGATTTTTGACCTTTCCTCCTTGGCCCCAGACGGGCTGAACGAGGACATGCTTTTTTCTGGTTACTACAAGAAATAAAAGAATTGAAAGTAGCCATTCACAAGTTCTCAATGAGGTATGGCTCATTTACATTTATTTATTCTCATCTTCCATGCACGTTTTTTCACGTTCACAGTTATTTTTTCTTTGCATCACTTTCCACAACTGGTCAAACATTTCTTTCTCCTTTGACCCATACTCGGTTTGGCACCACTCACACACTTTTGGCACCTACACTCACCACCTGACACAGTTCGGGCACACGCACTCATCCTGCATATAACTCCTTTTTTACAGGCCCCCTCACCTCTCTTTCCTCACTTCTTTCTACGTCACTCCCTCACATTCCTTCCCCCACCCCCACCCCCTCCTTTCCCTCTTTCCCTCCCCCTTCCCCCCCCCTCTTTTCCCTCCCCCCCCCTTTCTTCCCCTCGCCCCCCCCCCTTTCCCCCTCCCTCCCCTGCCCTTCCTCCCCTTTTCCTTAGCATTTATACTCCAGTTCTATTCTATAATTTATGTATCTCACGTCACTCCCATCACTCACCACTTATTACTAGTTGGCCATTCTAATCACATATCACAGCACTCTTTGTTCCTCACATAGCATATTGGCTCGTCCCAATTCTCTTCACCAATATTCATCAAATATTCAAGTTTATTTCCAATCCTCAAGTTTATACCCATTTCTTATCCATAATTGCTTTTCATTCTTAGGCTATTGCCATGGCATTTTCTACTCTCCATGCCATCCATCCACTAATAATAATATGGTTCTCCGCCTCTCAACCTACTCTTCTCATCTGCCTTGGTGCACACGGCGACAAGAAGCAAAAACTACATTTTTACACTTCTCCATTTTTATAAGGATTGGGTGTCCGGTTATGCGCTACTTGAGTGTGTGGGTATGGTTGTGCATGGGCCCATGCGTGTGAGTGTTTTGTATGAATGGTTTTGATTACTTGCACTAATAATTTATTTATCTATTATATAGTTATTTATTTATTCATGTAATGTTTTTGTGTCTGGTCTCTATTTATGCTATTTTCATGTTGATTTAATTCTTTATATTTTTTTTGGCCATTCGGTCCGGTACATACTTTTAGCGTTATCACATCTTTTTATTTACACTTTGTTGTATAAATCGACCACTATTTATTATCATTTGTTATGCTGGGCTATTTTCCAGCTGCAAACTGCACTGGCACTTTATTAATTTTTTCATTTTACCGATCGTCAGGCTCCGCCTCCTTTCGGCACTCATACTACATTGGGCCCGGCCACCTCACGCAGGTGCGCATGCGCGAGCACACATGTCACCGGAAGTGACATCATTAGATCATGTGACCTGCCCTGGCGTGTTCCGTTACGGGCGCCGCCATTACACCAGGCCCACACACCAGCAGCGCTGTACGGTTCATCAATCCACAGGTATTTAAACTCAGACATCCTGTCATTTGGGCACCCCTGAGGAAGCCGCGTTCTGCGGCGATACGCGTGGGGCACTGTTTTGGACCCTCCTTGGACCTCCTACATTTGGGTAACTGTACACCTTCCAGTTTAGTCTTCAGCAGCTTGCACCTTGCTATTTTTCTTACTCGCTTTTTGAGACTTTTTTGTCCATTGATTTCATTGTGCTGTTTCATGCTGGCTCATACTGGAATACTTCAGTGATATACTTATTTTTTCCACAAGTGTTGGTCCTAGGGGGTCCTTTTGCAGGGGGTCAGTCACTATCGCATGACTGCACCTGCTACGTTTTATCACGGAAGCAGTTCTTCTGCTTCTGTTGTGTTTTAATTGTTTTTATTGTTTGTCCAAGTGATTTGTCTAGATATATATTTGTAATAAAGGATTTTCTTAGCTACTTGACACATGTGTTCTTTTTCTATTTTCATGTGCTACCTTGTTCATGTGTGTAGCATTATTTCTGTGGCTATTGCATCAGGATTTGATTCCGTTCTGAACCAATTAGGAAATGCAAATATGCGACTTCCAAGACCCCGTCCATAAGAACAAGGACATAATAGCCAGGGGTCCTGGAGCGCACCCTCCAGCAGCAGTGACAGCCGGCCCCTTCATGACTACAGGCCCTGCAAGTGGCGTCACTGTCTACGGGACGTGTCTTATGTACAGAGAAATCTCAGATTATCAGAGTTTATGGCTGATCCGGCAGAAGACTCCAATTTCTGTTCTTTTCATTTTTTATTCTAGGAATATTCCGGGATACAAACGTGTAAATGATCAGGACATGAGTCGGGACATGACGGCGGAGGAGCAGATTATACATCACGGATATGAAGAGCGCACGCTAATGTGGTAGAATTGTCAGCTGGTTACAGTAACACGGAGGATCATTGGTACACCCCCCCCCCCCTCCTCCTCTCTTCAGGTTATTCCATGTCCATTAGCTGGATGGTTTCTTCCACCACATGGAAATGGGTTGTGGTCTCTCCCAGGATGGCGGTGGTGCCGCGCTTGTAGCGGTATGAAGAGGACCTGGAATAAGAGCGGGCAGGATTATACACAGGTTACACACAGTCCTGCTTAGAGAGGTAGATACTCGGGCAGCAGATCTCTCTCTAGTATATGGTCTCCTGAGGTTTAACTTGAAGCCTCAGTGGCTCCTTCTACCGTCTCTATCATATGTGGGAGCCCCGGTGTGTGCAGGTGCCAGTGTCTGCCCTTCCTTTAGTGAGGGACGTTATATATGTACATAATACAGCGAATAAGCTTCATATACATAAAACTTGAATATCCACTAATCTGATGATGTGACAGTCCTGCACCCGTGAAGCCATCATGAGGCCTCCTAAAAAGAGAGGGTTCCCTTATAAACATGTCCGGATACATATTACCTTTTTCAGGAACTTACCTTGGCCCTTTAGTCTCCGCCTGAGTGTAACCCCTGAATATCTGTGCCCCTTCTTTTGTGATGATGCATAGATCCACCCCGCTGCCGGATCCGAGGTCACACATGATGCCCGCCGTCACTGAATCCGTCACCAGCCTCTTTGCCTCCTCCAGCTGAGAGAGAGGGGGAATATAGATGTGAATAGGAAAACCACTGGCGGCTAATCCCTATCCCTAACCCGGCCGCCTTAACCAATGACACTGCCATCTGTTATGGAAATGTTCACTGGACTCTGACTGTTAGCAGGATACGGACTGCAGCTCATGGCCTCACAGGCAGCATGTGACCTGTTGCTGAGGCTTGTGCACCTTCTTCCAGACTTTTAGGTGAATGTGGCTGCACTTTATGTACATGCTCAGTAGTGAAGCTCCTCCGCCGCAGATCAGAAAAATAATTCACTGAGAAGGATTTCCCGGAGTCAGAGTAGGGGAACATTTTGGTTGGAGTCGGAAATGTGGCTAACCAACTTCATAGCCCTGCTGTACTCACCCCAATATTTCATACATTCATAGAGTCATGTGGGGGTGCTGAGAGTGCCCAGGCCCAGGAGCCTTATGGTCTATAGGGTCTCTATTCCCCATTTGGGGGTTAGGGCTTTACCTGAATGGTAAAATACCAGGATGATTTTTCGGTCCTGACTTGCTTGTGCTGAGGGACTTTGCTAAGCAGAGCAGGGACCAGTGATACACAGGGGTCACAGGCCATCAGAGACTAGGGGACCCCTGACCCTACAGGGTGAATCCCTTTATAATTGCAGGGGTTCCCTGGATGTGGCACAGAATGTAGGACGTGTGTATGTGTGAACGTGGCCTTGATCTGGGGTGATGTGTATGTGGCTCCCTGTATGAATATTACATGACATGAGGACAGACGGTAGATATGAGGCGCTCACCTCCAGGCCAGGTTTGTATTCATCCTCTAAAACAGCGATGGCGGCACTCGCTCCGGATCCTAGAAGCAATGGCGGACATGTAAAACTAGTGCAAGAGGAAACATAACCTCCAATCACCCTGCAGCTTTCATTCAAAAATAAGGTCTATGAAAGACCTGACTGTTCCCAAAAAGTATCTTACAGAAGTGATCTCAATTACAATATATGTCCCCCCTTGTAAGGGAGGGGAGTAAGCAGGATGAGGGGCACAGTGGGGGTGTAAGCAGGGGTAGGGTTATAGCAGGGGGGTAAGAAGGGGAAGGGGCACAGCTGGGGGTGTAAGCAGTGTGAGGGGCACAGCTGGGGGTGTAAGAAGGGTGAGGGGCACAGCTGGGGATGTAAGGAGGGTGAGGGGCACAGCTTGGGGTGTAAGGAGGGTGCGGGGCACAGCTGGGGGTGTAAGCACTGTGAGGGGCACAGTTAGGGTGTAAGGAGGGTGAGGGGCACAGCTGGGGGTGTAAGCAGTGTGAGGGGCACAGCTGGGGGTGTATGCACTGTGAGGGGCACAGCTGGGGGTGTAAGAAGGGTGAGGGGCACAGCTGGGGATGTAAGAAGGGTGAGGGGCACAGCTGGGGATGTAAGCAGTGTGAGGGGCACAGCTGGGGGTGTAAGAAGGGTGAGGGGCACAGCTGGGGGTGTAAGCAGTGTGAGGGGCACAGCTGGGGGTGTAAGCAGTGTGAGGGGCACAGCTGGGGGTGTAAGAAGGGTGAGGGGCACAGCTGGGGATGTAAGCAGGGGTAGGGTTACAGCAGGGGGGTAAGAGGGGTGAGGGGCACAGCTGGGGGTGTAAGCAGTGTGAGGGGCACAGCTGGGGGTGTAAGAAGGGTGAGGGGCACAGCTGGGGGTGTAAGCAGTGTGAGGGGCACAGCTGGGGGTGTAAGCAGTGTGAGGGGCACAGCTGGGGGTGTAAGAAGGGTGAGGGGCACAGCTGGGGATGTAAGCAGGGGTAGGGTTACAGCAGGGGGGTAAGAAGGGTGAGGGGCACAGCTGGGGGTGTAAGGAGGGTGAGGGGCACAGCTGGGGACGTAAGGAGGGTGAGGGGCACAGCTGGGGGTGTAAGCAGTGTGAGGGGCACAGCTGGGGGGGTAAGAAGGGTGAGGGGCACAGCTGGGGATGTAAGGAGGGTGAGGGGCACAGCTGGGGGTGTAAGGAGATTGAGGGGCACAGCTGGGGATGTAAAGAGGGTGAGGGGCACAGCTGGGGGTGTAAGAAGGGTGAGGGGCACAGCTGGGGGTGTAAGGAGGGTGCAGGGCACAGCCGGGGGTGTAAGTAAGGTGAGGGGCACAGCTGTGGGTGTAAGTAAGGTGAGGGGCACAGTGGGGGCTGCTCCCTATCTTGTCTCACCTAGAGCCGTGTAGAGAATGGTGTCGGTGGATCCATGTGGATGGACACTGGTGAGATGAGGTCCATGTGCATCCACCCCCCCTATGATGATGGAGGCTCCGATGTGACCCTGATATCTGTGGGACATGAAGAGAGAAAAACATAAGGCTGGACCAGCATCATGGCAGCCACGTCCTCCGGAATTACACATTTGGCCACAGTTTGTGCTCCAGAAATGTTCTTCCTTAAAACAGAAAGTGTCACCTACCTTCGCCCCCTCTATTTCACTACTTTTGGTCAGTGTCACCTACCTTCGCCCCTCTATTTCACTCCTTTTGGTCAGTGTCACCTACCTTCGCCCCTCTATTTCACTCCTTTTGGTCAGTGTCACCTACCTTCGCCCCTCTATCTCACTCCTTTTGGTCAGTGTCACCTACCTTCATCCATCTATTTCTTTGGTCATTGTCGCCTCCTGTACCCACCTGAACAGCTGCTGTTTCAGCATGCGGGTTGCAGTGCATACACGTGGCGGTCTTCCCGTGGACAAAGCATGCAGCTCCAGGTTGGAGGACAAAACCTGGGTTACATTTTCGGCATCGGCAGCCACCCCCGCTCCACAGCAACTGGGCAAGAGGTCAAATATTCCATGTTAGGTGTGATAAAGGAGACCTGTTTACGAGCCCCATGTCATTGTCTCTGTATTCCTTTTTAGTAAAATCCTTCCCCGTTGAGTTATGGCCCCATAAGTTTATATGTGAATTAGCGCCTAAAAGCCAAGGGGGAGGTTCTTGTCCCCCCGAGGAGTCTAATATTTGGTGCCCATTAGACCAGATCTGTGATCTCCAGCCACCCCTTTAAGAGATGGGGCGTGTGTGAGCAGTGTCCCAGTATCGGGTTGTACTTACTATATCTGCTTTGAGAGGTAGTGGATCTTGGCGCAGTTTTTATCGGCCACCACCATGTCGTCGGTGGCTCTTCTATCTGCTCCTAGGACAACACCGTCCTACATAATCAACCAAACATCAGTCAGGAACCCTCAGTCCCTGGACAACCCGACCTTGACCGTTCCAACCTACCTTGAATATGATCCCAGCAATGGTGGTCCCCGTTTTACGAGCTTTTGGAGGCTTCATCCCAAGACCTTCCCCAGTTGCCTCTAGGGCGCTATTCCTGGTGACATACACAGGGCACACATAAGGTACATCCCCAATAAAGCCACATAATCCCGCCCACCGATATTTGTCTCATGGTCTCATTGGTTGTTATGAAGTCCATGGAAACAGACTACAGTTCAGTCCCATCTTGTTGTCAGATTTGTGACCTGTGTAGGAACTTTCAAGTGATTACAGAAAATAAATGTTCCTTATGATAAATACAAGAGGAAACCAAATAGTATGTGCAACACCCCTGCCAATGCATCGGGTGGGTGGTTGTTGCAAATAGCGCCCTCTCCTGGTCATGATCTATCTGCTGAGTCTTGGGTCTTAGTCTGGTTCAGTCTAGTCAGAGAGAGCAGCACATGCCAGTGCTGCTACAGCCAGTGTCCACTACCAGGAACCACAGGTGCCTCAGGCCATTGCCTGGCACCCAGGGTAAGTCCGGAGACTAAGGCCCAGAGCCGAGATCCACCACCCAGACTCTGCTCCATCTCTACCAGCCCAACCTGAAGCTTGTACCAGGCTGCGGGTAACCTTCCTGCGGACCAGGAATCTGCTGTTTATCATTGCCTGCTGTAAGAACTGTAAGTTGATTTGCACAATGTTGCCTCCGTCTGATCCCTAGATACAGCTGTTACCACCACGGGCTCCCCATCCATTACCCAGGGACCTATCTTACAGACACTCAGGGGCTGCCCCAGGGAGAACCAGTACATCAGCCTCTCCCTCCATATTTCTTGCGCACACCACCTGCACCGTGACCACAGCGTGCCCTAGGCCGCAACCGCCAGCCACTCTAGGCCACCGAGGAAAAGCTAGGATCCGGTGGGGGGTGTTGCATATATATCAGTCAGTGTTAGGTATTGTCCCTGGATAGATGTGTAATCAGACCTTTGTGTATGTTGTTAGTAGCAGCAGGACTGTGATATATGATTTATATTCTAGGATTGTGCTTCGGTCATTTCCTCACACTGCTGTTCCCTTGTGCTATACTCTCATCTCTCACATCGTACCCTCCACAGCTCCTCCCTGCTAAATAGAAGCAGTAGCTGGACTAGAGTAGAGGGGAGGGCTACTAAGCAGAGAGCTCAGAGCACAGCAGTGTGAGGACAAAGCCTACTACAATCCTGGAACACACAGACTAACAGATTCCCCTTATAGGCAGACCGGAGCGTATAGTCTGAGGACGCGGCATTCAGCAGGAGCCGCCATTTTGATACCTGATGCGGGGGACATTTTGTGGCTGAGGTGAAAGTGAAACTGCTGAGAGCTGAAGACTGAGACCTCTTCTGCCAGGACCGGATGGAGACCCCAAACCTTGCATTGTCGTGTTGGGCCACACCAATATGAGGAGACCCCCGGCCTGTCACCGGCCCTGCCAGTATATCTTCCGTTAGTCAGTATTATACACGGGGGCTAATCCCGGATTGAGGATCCTCCATTGCCCCTCTATATACTGCCCCCTCCCCATTGTCCGGGGCAGGGGGGGGGCACCCTGTACATGGCATTGTGGCCCCTGTCATTGGAATCATCTACAGGAGGGGATCCCTATTTTTCCATGTACCCCTCCCATAATGGCGCCCCAGGAGCCTGCCCCCTTCGCTGTTCTGTTACCCATCAATGTGACCCCCCTCCTGACACCTCAGAACTACCTGCTCCTAGTTAAAGGGATTTTCCATGTCGTACCTCAAGCAGTTCTCGAAACTGAACCCTCCTTGTGGGGTGTCGTATTTGGCAGCTGCTGACAACATTTCGGCTGTCGGGTGCCGTCCTCGCTGTCGCCCTCTTGGGTGCTCGGTATTAACCCTTTCTTTTCTCTCCTCTCAGCTCCTTCTCTATCGTCTCATCTCCCTCCCCTTCGATTCAGAACAACGAATTCTGCTTTCACTTTCATCTTCTTGGCATTAACCTGATGTGTACAGACATATCGTATCACACGCCGCGCTCCGAGGTGACTCCCCCAGAGTATATTACAATGGCGTAACCCTTTCATGACCGGGGGGGGGGGGGGAGGGTGTCTGGTTATTTCTGACAGAGCGACATCACCTTTTTCTTACACTTTGCTTTAAAGATGAAATTCTTACATAACTAGCGCCACCCCTGAGCAGTGGCCATGTGTGGTATTGCCAGCCCGACTCTTTTGTTGCAGTATAAGGTTCAGTTTCATGCACAACCTACGGACGGGTTTGGCCGAGTTTATGGAAGGAAGCAGCCAAAAAAATCCCTTTACAGCCCCCCCTCCCAACCCAAGGTTGGACATGATTATAGTGACATGGATTGATTTTTTCCCTAAACAGCGCCACATCTGTCTACAGGCTCGGTCAGGTATTGCACCTACCTCTACTGTAGTTAATGTGGCTGAGCTGCAATACCGCACACAACCTGTGGACATGGGTGGCAGTGTTTATCAGATCCCTGTATAGGCTGTGGATGTACCAGGCTCAGGGTCCTGGATAAAGTTCTTAAAGGGCTTTTTTCTCTCACTTTGGATCTTTTCCCTGTGATATTTATAAAGGACTGCAGGTCAGAGGCGCTGTATGACCCGGCCATAAAGGGTTAACGTCGCACGGCCAAATCGGAGGTGGAGAAATTATTTATGGCCTTGATCTGGAGACGCGTCCTGGCAGGGGGTTTCCACAAAAGTGACTTTCGGTTTTGCAGGAGAAGGAGGAAGTGTGAGCTAAAGTATAAAATCTGTGCAGTGATTGTGCGATGATGGAGGAGGAGGAGGAGTCACTGTCTCTACATTTCCCTCATTACGCCGCCGTGTAAGGGAACCTGTCAGCTATGCAGTAACATATGACCTTGTAGGCGAGGTCACCTGCATCACAACGCTGTCTCCTGTGACCTGAATCCAGAGAAATCGCAGGTGTATTTTATATGCAAATTAGAATTTTGGTGCACTATGGGTGTGGCTTCAAGCTCAGGTGCACCCTCTCTCTGGTCTAGAAAGGGGGAGGGGCAAGCCACTACCAATCAGGCAAAGAAACTAGGGGAAAGGGTGCACCTGACCTTCTGGCCACGCCCACAGTGCACCAAAATGCTAATATTCATAAAAATAAAAATGAAGACTCCTCTTCAGGCCAAATCATTTCTCTGGAAAGACTTGATGAGGGACATTTTTAAGGGTATTGGGTGACTTCCTCCTCATAATATTGAGGCTGCAGGTGTTTGAACTTTACTCCGAAGGGGTTTTTAGGTTTTTAGGAGTTATCCTGCTGGGAGGTCCGACACCTTGCATAAAGATTGGACCTAATATCTACAACCTGAAAAATCCCTTTAAATAGCCCTTCCCATGATGCATTCTGGCGCCCGTCAGATGCTTTCTGAGCCTCATGTCTGGCGTCCTGTTAGTGCCCGTCCTATAAGGTCTGAGGCGAGGTTGTCATGGTAACACAGGCCTCGGCTGCGGCCCAGTAGGACAGTCATGGAGCTTCTGTATTTGGGGAACGAGGCAGAACAAGCCAAAGCAAAAATACTGCCATGTCTTTTTTAATCTGTATCATGATGTAAAAAGTTTGTACTAAGGGTACATTCACACAGCGGTATGCCCGCCGTGCGGGCATACCGCCGTGTGCTGGAGAGGAGGAGGAGGTGACCCCTCCTCCCTCCATAGAGAATAGCGCCGCATGGCCGCACACACGCCAAAAGATAGAGCATGCTCTATCTTTTTGCGGTGTGCGGGCCGGATCGGTGCCACACATGTGTGGCACCGCATCTGCGCCGCGCCGCTATTGCCGTCTATGGGGACGTACATGCGGCCGCAAATTTGCGGCCGCATGTACGTCCCCGCAGACTGCCATGTGAATGTGCCCTAAGGGCCCGAATCGCGTTTTTTCGTCGGTTTGCACGGAAATTACCGATTTGTGCCGAATTGCCCCGGGTTTTTGGCGCACGCGATCAGATTGTGGCGCATCGGCGCCAGCATGCACGCGACGGAAATCGGGGGGGCGTGGCCATCGGAAAACCAGACGGATTCTGAAAAAACGCAGTATTTAAAAAAAAAAAAATGTGTCGCTCGACATGCACTTACCTGCACCCAGGATAGGAAGGTGAACTTCAGTGAACTCCGACGGACTTCAGCGCAGCAGCGACACCTGGTGGACATCGGGTGCACAACCTGGCCGGACCCGAATCAACGTCAGAGAACGCGCCGCTGGATCGCGAATGGACTGGGTAAGTAAATGTGCCCCAATAAGTCTTCTAGGATCACCAAGATGGTGGCCAGGTGGGCTGTTGTTGAGTTACTAATAAGATGCAGCCCACCGGATCCCCAAGATGCCATAGTTAGTATTGACAGCGGCATCCAAGGGGTTGAACGGCCAATATAAGTGTCATCTCTGATCTCTGCAGCAGGAAACTGGCTGAATCTAAAAGCCAATAGCCAACTTCCACTCTGCATGGAGGGGCGCAGCGCCTGTGCCAGGTGCCATGCTCGAGACCAAATCTGTGAGGCAGAGCTAGCCGGGCACCAGATATTGGGGGCAGAGCCACGACGGGCACCAGATATCGGGGCAGAGCCACGACGGGCACCAGATATCGGGGCAGAGCCACGCCGGGCACCAGATATCGGGGCAGAGCCACGCCGGGCACCAGATATCGGGACAGAGCCACGCCGGGCACCAGATATCGGGGCAGAGCCACGCCGGGCACCAGATATCGGGGCAGAGCCATGCCAGGCACCAGATATCGGAGGCAGAGCCACGCCGGGCCCAAGATATCAGATGTAGACGAGTGATAGAACAAATTCAACAAGAAAATGGAGAGGTCACCACAATGTTGAAAGAGAGGGCGCCCCTTTTGGTTATAAGTTGGCTCAGATGATTTGTATACTAATCTGGGTCAGGCTCTGTGTAATATGCTGATGTGATTCGGTGACCAAAAGTATTGGCACCCCTGCAATTCTGTCAGATAATTTCTGCAATCAGAAATTCTTGGGTATTAATTTAATTTAATCATTTAATTTGTCTTCAATGGAAAACCACAAAAAGAATTGTCAAAAAGCCAAATTGGATATAATTCCAGACCAAACATAAAAAGGGGGTGGACAGAAGTATCGGCATTGTCTGAGAAATCCTGTGATGCTTCTGTAATTGGTGTAATTACCAGCGCTTGTAACTTACCTGTGGCACCTACCAGGTGGTGGCAATAACTACATCACACTTGCAGTCAGAAGAAATGGATTAAAGTTGACTCAACCTCGTCCTGTGTCCTTGTGTGTCCCACATTGAGCATGGAGAAAAGAAAGACCAAAGAAGGACTTGTGAGGAAGCCTGAGCAACCTCAAGGCTACAAGTCCATCTCCAAAGACCTGAAGTGTAGAGCAACTGGCACTGTGGCTCCTCCCTAGATGAAGAAGTGTAAAGCCCCTGGCGCTGTGGCCCCTCCCTAGATGAAGAAGTGTAAAGCCCCTTGCACTGTGGCTCCTCCCTAGATGAACAAGTGTAAAGCTCCTGGCGCTGTGGCCCCTCCCTAGATGAAGAAGTGTAAAGCCCCTTGCACTGTGGCTCCTCCCTAGATGAACAAGTGTAAAGCTCCTGGCACTGTGGTACCTCCCTAGATGAAGAAGTGTAAAGCCCCTGGCACTGTGGCTCCTCCCTAGATGAACAAGTGTAAAGCCCCTGGCACTGTGGCTCCTCCCTAGATGAACAAGTGTAAAGCTCCTGGCACTGTGGCTCCTCCCTAGATGAAGAAGTGTAAAGCTCCTGGCACTGTGGCTCCTCCCTAGATGAACAAGTGTAAAGCTCCTGGCACTGTGGCTCCTCCCTAGATGAAGAAGTGTAAAGCCCCTGGCACTGTGGCTCCTCCCTAGATGAAGAAGTGTAAAGCCCCTTGGAACTGCGGTACTATCCACCGGTGTCTGAATGAGAAGAGACTGTATGGTGGGACACCCAGGAAGACCCCACTTCTTACACAGAAACATAAAAAGCCAAAACTTACCTGAAAACCTAAAACGTTTTGGGAGAACGTTTACAGGAAAAAAAAGAGGCCTTCAAAGAAAAGACCCCGGTCAGACATGGCAGAGGGTCCCTGATGTTTTGGGGAGACTTTGCTGCCTCTGGACTGTGTGACCGTGTGCCGGGCATTATGAAGCCTGCAGCATAATGTAGGGCCCAGCATGAGAAAGCTGGGGCTCCCTCAGAGGTCATGGGGATCCCCCAGAGGTCATGGGGCTCCCCCAGAGGTCATGGCGCTTCCCCAGAGGTCATGGCGCTCCCCCAGAGGTCATGGGGCTTCCAGCAGGACAATGACCCAAAACATACATCAAAGAGCCCTAGAATGTGGTGTGAGAGAAAGCGCTGGAGACTTGTGAAGTTGCAGCGATGAGTCCAGACCTGAATCCCATAGAACCAGTGGAGAGATCTCACAGCCTGGAGAAGTCACCTTTAACCTTTTATACCTTTTTGGTTTGAGAGCACCCCCCCCCCCCCATAAAAGACAAGATTTTATCGACTCCACAGTTGATGGTTCTGATCTTACGTACTTGGATCTGTAGAAGAATGAGATGTAGAGGCCCAAATCAAGCAGACAACCTGGAGGCCATCCTGACCACAGAAGAGACCACAGACGAGACCACACCAGAGACCACACAAGAGACCACACCATAGACCACACCAGAGACCACACCAGAGACCCCACTAGAGACCCCACAAGAGATTACACCATAGACCACACCAGAGACCACACCAGAGACCACACAAGAGACCACACCATAGACCACACCAGAGACCACACCAGAGACCCACCAGAGACCCCACAAGAGATTACACCATAGACCACACCAGAGACCACACCAGAGACCACACAAGAGACCACACCAGAGACCACACCAGAGACCACACCAGAGACCACACCAGAGACCACACAAGAGACCCCACTAGAGACCCCACTAGAGACCACACAAGAGACCACACAAGAGACCACACCAGAGACCACACTAGAGACCACACCAGAGACCACACTAGAGACCCCACAAGAGATTACACAAGAGACCACACTAGAGATTGTTAGTTTATTGAAGTGATAACAAGTAAAGAAGAAATCTACAATAATACTGAGATATTGCTGAGATGATAAGTCCATGGTCACCTCATGTGGTCACCCTCTCCCGCTCTGTGGTCACCCTCTGCCGCTCTGTGGTTACCCTCTGCTGCTCTGTGGTCATCCTCTGCCGCTCGCACGTTACCACCCTGCGGTTACACCTTACATCCATGCTCTCGGTAGTCATCTATGAAGTTGGTCATCTCGTTGCATGCGTTCCGGTTACGGGTAGCTTTACACACTTGGGGTCCTGCTAGTTCCTCGACCCATGAGTTGCTTTCCAGTAAGTATCTCATTCTACAGGAGAGAAAGTGTATAAAGGAAAACGTTAGAAAGAAGAAGTGACAATCAGGTCCCAAAGTAGAGCTTAAAAATTGTAGGTCCCTTTAAGTTACCAACATCTGTATAGGAGGTGCCTCCAACCCATTTCCTAGACCATGCAAAACAGTACGTGAGTGTGTCCTCACACTGCTGTGCCCTTATCTCTCTGCATTGAGCTGATTCACAGCCCCTCCCCTCTGCTCTGAGTAAACGCTGTTGCAGACTCCTGGTTGAATAAGAAAGGAATTAGAGGAGAGTTGCAGTGAAGTAGTTTGGTCCTTACAGCCGTGAACACAGCAGTGTGAGGACAAGCCCACAGTACAATTTTTCCACAGTCCTGCTGCTACTACAACATACACAAAGATATGATGACACATCTCTCCAGGGACAATACCACTGGACCAGATTCCTTTTAATATTGTCCCCTCTCTATCCAGGACCACACGGGAGAGACCATCATGATGACCATGGAGCCACCACCCACCGTCCTTCCTGGTCCTTGGTTTGCCCGTCTTGACCCATGATCAGATACTCCTTGTTGTTACTGAGTTGCATCTTGCAGGATGAGCGCTGGTAGAAGTATCGGGTCTCTCCTTCTCTGATCTTCTCATCTGCATCTGAGGGGGGAAATATAAAACATATAAAGCAAAGATCTTACTGTATGAAGGGTCCCCACATCCGCTCATGATTCGGGTACATACATCATACACGCTCACGGCAGCACAGAGTATTTCAGGAGGACATTGTATACTGATGTCTCTTGCCTTGGGCTCTGCTCAGTTTATGTAAAAAGTTTGGAAGTCAAGCAACTTTCTAAAATACTCTTTAGATTTAACTCTTTAGATCTCTGCTTGCTGTCAGTGAGAAGAACATACAAGGATATTTAGCAATTCTTCCTGTTGTCCCACTGAAACGGCTCAGTTGGAATTTATTCTCTAGCGTCGACCATTCCCGAGAAATCAGGGCTGTTAGTTTTGGCTACAAATATGCTAATTAGGTGGGCGGGGCCAGGATGACAGCATCACCCCCGGGACCACCCATCTTAGAAAGTAGAGGCCAATTAGAATATTTGGTGTTGAAACTAATGGCTTATAATGGAATATAACTAAAGCTGTGCTGCCCTAGGCAGGAGCCTGTGTTGCCTCCATGATGATCAGGTGATGGCAGCCGGTGACTCACGTTTCTGCAGAACTTCATTAATGTGAACAGTGTAGACAGTAAACGCTTCCTCCTTTCTGGTATCCACCACAGTCACGCGGTATCCTGTATTATAGAGGAAAGATGGCGCCGGGTGATACGGATGTACATAGTGGTCCACACTCTCCCCAATCCCCGCCCCAGTTACTCCTCTCACCAAATACCACTCGGGGGGAGTAACAGGCAAATTGTCGCCGATCTTCCTTCAAGTCCACAGAGCGTCGCCTTGTAGGACATGAACCTGTGCAGGAGGGAGAAGTTATCAGTCACAGAGAACCTTCACACGTGGAAATGTTGCGGCTCTCACAACAATCACTTCCTGTTCTGTGTTCTTTTAGCTTTGTTGAATAGACTGGGACATAGGGTGCAGAGCCACCTCATCAACTAGAAGTGTAGAATATGATGGGATAGTATTCAGCTCTCCTGATTTTGGGGTAGGGTTAGGGTTACTTCATCACTTCAGCTGCAATAATCATACACAGCGCTGCCTATAAACCTCCCACCGAGCTCTGAACTTGCAGCTCCACAAGCTGACACTAAGCTGCAGTACCAGACACAGCCTATCTACAAGGGTGGCACTGTTTATGGAGAGACAAATAGACCATCTCATACAATCCCTAAAAAACAGCAATTAATGTGGGAGATGCGATCATGGAGGGTTCTCAGAGATCTGTCGCAGTTGTATCCACTTTATGTTTTTGCTATCTTTTAGTTTTGTGGAACTTCTCCCAACCTTCCCCAAGAGCCCCAGCTGTTCCAGTCCAGCATTAGTAACCTATACACTTACCCTCTGCACACTGACACACAGCCCCCGAGCACAGTGTGCTTATGGAGATGGATTTATCTGGACCCCCATAGAAAACTCTGCATTGATTTTCTGTAGGATGACAATTTTTGTACATAATTAACCATAACAATCTGTATGAGTACAGGATAAGTAATGTCATGTATGTACAGTGACTGCACCAGCAGCAGAATAGTGAGTGCAGCTCTGGGGTATAATACAGGATGTAACTCAGGATCAGTACAGGATAAGTAATGTCATGTATGTACACAGTGACTGCACCAGCAGCAGAATAGTGAGTGCAGCTCTGGAGTATAATACAGGATGTAACTCAGGATCAGTACAGGATAAGTAATGTCATGTATGTACACAGTGACTGCACCAGCAGCAGATAGTGAGTGCATCTCTGGAGCTCGTTAGCTCGTTATCTCTGTCTGTTGCTGTGAGAGGCTGTGTGCTGCTGCTGCTCTGAGCTCCAGGAATAATCCACCTCCACCTGGGACCTGCTCTCTCCCTTCCCAGGGAGGGGGTGGGTTTCCAGGCATGAGCCAGAGCGGCAAGCCCCAGGCTCCTGCTTCCCGGGCCAGGCCGGCGGGGGGCAGGGGTAGCCAGGAACCGGCCAGTGCTATGGAGGACTCAGGGGTGAGACGTTCCACCAGGAGTCGTAGTAATACTGCTCCTGCTCCCCCTGAGTCTGGTGTGAGGCGGCGCGGCAAGAACCTGGATGTCCATGATGGTGCGGGTGACAGCGGTCCTTCCGGGGCTGGAACTATGAAGCGGAGTGCTCACAGAGGTATCGCTGACCATGCGGGGGGAGGCTGGGCGGTGCAGGGGCCCCGGGAGTTTTTGTCCACCTATGCCTCCCGGGTCCAGAGCCACCTCTGTGAGTACGAAGAGGCAACCAAGACCATCAGGAGGCTCCGGGAGGAGCTGCGATGTGCCCGCGCCAGGGCGAACACGGCGCCAAAGAAGCGCAAGACGGAGGTTAAAGGAGAGATTAATCACCTAAAGGCAGAGATTGACAAGCTGACAAAAAGAAAGACCTTTATTTGTGATAACAGCGGACCATTTAAGGAAAAACTGATTAATGATGACCGATTTGCTCAGATGGCTGATAACAGAGAGCAAAGGCTGATGGGGTTGCAGCCTGCAAGCCAGGTGGAGGAGGAGGAGGATGATGATGATGATGACGATCAGCAGGACACACCTGGCGGCCTGCAGGAAGATCAGCAGGCCTCGTGCAGTGGGCCCCCTGCAGGACAGCCAGCAGTAACACCTCGCTCGGGGGAGGACAGTGACACCGGCAGCCAGGGAGGGGCGCTCATGGCGGAGATCGGCTGCTCGAGTCCCCAGTGCGCATGGAAAACTTTTCTTTTGGCGATGAACTCCCAGAGGAAGCCGCTGGGGGGAGCAGCCGGAGGAAGGCGAAGAAGACCAGGCCAAAGCAGCAAGAAGAGGTATGTTTCATCTTTACCCCCCTCCCTGTAAACCCCCCCGGGCAAAGCGCAGGGTCAGCTCACTGTGCAAGCCCTGCTACCCAAACCCCCCCGAGTTCTGCTGTGGACCCGGTGCAAAGGTGCAGGGAGATTACAGGTGTGACATCTGATGTGGCGATGGGCTCCGTCTCTGTTTGTGGTAACAGTGGGGGAGCAGGGGAGGCATCGGCCGCAAGGCCGGACAGTCAGGACGGCTCGGCAGTGGCGATAACATCAAAATCCAGTGCTGTGGTTCGTCCCCCGCTGGGAAGGGGGGACAGCCCGGCACTGGTGGCAGCTTCCGGTGCCTCGGCGCCTCTTCATGCTGTTGCTGCTGATCACTTGGTTATGGAGCGGCGGCAGTGTGGAGGGGTCGCTGAGGCTGAGGGCTCCGGACCTCCCAGACAAAAAGTGTTATTCTGTGTTGGTGTTGGGGATAATTTGAATTCTGTGGAAATTGAAGATCAGCGGCGCCTCACACCAGCTAAAGAGCAGCGGCGAATGTTACCAAGCCCCAGGAGAAGTAAAATAACATCTGCTACCGATGATGCGGAGGGCACAAGTGTGACAAGAGTTGTGGTCCCCTCTGGGCGATGCGCTGCGGGGGGACCCCCGTCCCTTGTGCCTGAAGATGCGGAGGTGGTCATGTCCCCTGATGTTGGTGCTGGTCCAGCCAGTGTGAGTGGAGTCAGTAATGTTGTGGTGGATAATGTGAATGGTGTGAGTGGTGCTGAATCTTTTCCAGCTTTGGGGGTGGGTGATGGAGGGACTGGTGGTGTGAGTGGCGCGGCTGAGTGTAACATGCAGGTGGGTAGTGTTAATGTGGTGGGTGCAGGGGTTGGTCCGGTTGCTCCCCCAGTGGCGGCCCCTATTAAGAGCTATGCCAGTGTCGCTGCTGGGGGAAGTAGGGGTCCATCATCCTCGTCTCTGGGCTCTGGGGACGGCTTTTTGCAACGGCGCCTCCTGCAGGCCTTACAGAAGGGAGAAAGGACGATCAATGTAGCGGGGCAGGAGGTTGATTTGTCGTTTTGGATAGAGAGGCACGGCCTGTCTGCCTTCCGAGAGCAAAGAGGCAGGGAGACATCATGGTCGCTCCCGACAACCGGGCCGGGTGCTAACCGTAGGAATGTGGTCCGTCTTCGGTGGCGTGGCAGTGATGTGTGTCCCCCTCGGGCACGGGTAGTTGAGCTGCTGCTGAAGATGGACTTCAAGGCGGCTGACATCTTTGCCTTGATCCATCCCTATGGTACATCTGAGTTTGATGTCAGCTTTGTTCGGCCGGAGGGGCTTGAGCTCTTCTGGTCCAACTATGAGCTGAGATACAACGAGCCCGAGTGGCGGGACTTTGCTGTGCAAGCAGTGTCCCGCCAGAGCGAACTCAAGAAAGTGACCGTTCTTACCCGTAACGAATCACTATCTTGCTTTGACATCATGACCTGGATGAATCGTTATGGAGAGGTACTGGAAGTACCCGAGAAAAATCGTGATGAGTATGGTATCTGGTCAGGGGCCTGGACCTTCATGGTGAAGTTGAGGCGTTCAGGTAACTCAGTCGCCCACATCCCTTCATCAGCCTTCCTGGGGAGGGATCGGATCCTGATCTTCTACCGGGGGCAGCCTAAGCTGTGTCACAGGTGCGGTGACCCCACACATTTCAGCGCAAACTGCACCGTGCAGAAGTGTGCGTTGTGTGGGGGTGTCGGCCATCTCGCTGCATCCTGTACAGGGCAGATTAGGTGTAACCTGTGTGGTGATCTCGGTCACCCGTACAGTCGTTGTCCTCTTTCCTTCGCTAATGCGGGCTCAGCCTCAGCGGATGAAAGCCATGAGGCTGAATCTGCTGGGGAGGGGACTAGCAGAGGTGGAGGAATGGAGGGGCCAGGGAAGAAAGACAGGAAAAAGACGCCTGCCCAGCTAAGGCGTCTAGAGAAGCGTCAACAGGAGAGAGAGCGGGGGGAGTCTCGGGCTACTCGGACAACCTCTGGCGCTCTCCTGGAGACCACACCTGTCGCTGAGGCCCCAGGGGATGATGTACTGGATGAGGAGGTCAGGAGGATCGAGAGAGAGGAAGGTGCCACGTCCTCAGACTCCTCCCATTATGAGAGTATGGATGAGGATAATAGGGCGTGGCTAGAGGAAAAGCGTAAGCGTGGCGCCAAAAAGAAGAAAAAGGGTAAAAAGAAGGGAGGTGTAAGATCTTCTCCCTCCCTGACTAAGGTACCCAAGGAAGGTGCAACCAACCCCCCGCTGGTCGAACTTTCAAATCGATTCCTGGCCCTGGATGGAGCCTCTCCTGCCGATGGAGGGGCTGAGGGTGAAGGGCCAGAGGTGGCGGAGCCTGCAGGGGGTGCCGAGTCTCCCCCTGGGGAGTCAGGGTCCTCAGGAGGGGAGACTGGCCCAGAGTCTGGAGACGAGGATGAGGGGGCAGGTCCTGAATCTGCCCCTGAAGCATCAGAGGTGCGGGAGATGGATACCACAATATGTCTAAAAAGGGGGTGTTCATTTCCCGAGGGTGGTGGTAAGATGGGTAAAAAGAAAGCCGTCTAACTCAATCACTCATGATGGCGGCACCCACTCCGTTGACGCTGGCGTCCATTAATGTCGCCAGCATTAAGTCTGATGCGGCTAGATTTGCGGCCTTTGATTTTCTCGGCCGTGTTGAAGCCGACATTTTATTTTTGCAGGAGACCAGGCTGCCAGATTTGGCGGCCGTGTTTAAAGCTAAGAGGGAATGGAGACACGGGCCTTCCTATTGGTCTCTTGCGGCCGAGCCGTATAGCGGAGTGGCGGTCCTTTTTACCGCACCGGTAGAATGCCGACGAGTTATTGAGTTAGAAATGGGGAGGTGCCTGATCCTGGATGTCCTCATGAAGGGACAAGAACTTCGTCTTATTAACATCTATGGTCCCCAGTCCAAGTGGGACAGGAAGTGTCTCTTTATGAGGATCAAGCCCTACCTTTTTACAAGTCGGCAGGTGGTCTTTGGAGGGGACTTCAATGCTGTCACGAGGTCCCAGGATAGGGGAGGTTCCAGAGACAAGCTGACTTATGATAGCGTCGCTCTTAATAGCATAGCTAGTGAGGCTCGCCTGGTGGATGTCCACATCCGGCACACCCCAGGCCACGCGGGGTTCACCTATTATAGGGGTATCTGCAGGTCTAGAATAGACAGGTTTTATTTAAAGGAGGAAGCCATCTCTTCAGCAGTGTCCGTTGTTGAGGTGGAGTTCTCCGACCACTGTTTAATTTTGTTTTCTCTGAATGTTACAGAGACCCCCCGGATAGGAAGAGGCTACTGGAAGCTCAATTCGTCTCTCCTGGAAGAAGCAGAGATAAGACAATCCTTTGAGGACTTTCTTCAGAGCCAGGTACCATTGCTGGGCCTTTGTAGCAGTAAGTCAGAGTGGTGGGAGATGCTCAAGAAAAGGGTGGCGAGATTCTTCCGCCAGCTCTCGAGCCTCAGGAGCCTGGACAGGTACCGCCTGTATCAGGGCCTGAGGAGGAAACTCGAGCATCTCGTCTCGACTGGAGTGAAATCCTTGCTGAAGAGGTGTCAGTACGATAGACACGCATCTTTGGTTTTTGAGAGGGATTACGGGAAATACCGCTCGCCCGACCCTTACAGAAACTGCAAGATGTCAGTGAATGGTAAAGTTGTCACGGGACTGGTTGACAGTACGGGATCCCTGAAAAGGTCCAGATCAGGGATTCTGGAGGTCGTCAGATCCTTCTACTCGCACCTCTTGGGCAGGAAGGATCTAGATCGGGATGTGATGTCGGCTTTCCTGGCTGACACTGTCCCTGAGCCAGGAGTAGACCCCTCTCTTGATGTTTTGACAGAGATGATCAGGGAAGAGGAAGTCAGCCGGGCGATTGAAGGGCTCGCCCTCAAGAAATCGCCGGGTCCGGATGGCTTAACATCTGAGTTCTATAAGACCTTTAAGGACGCCTTGGTTCCCCTCTTGACTGAGGTATTCAATGAGTGTCTTTCCTCGGGCGCTCTGCCGAAGTCAATGAGGAGGTCAGCCCTGATCATCCTGTCAAAGGGTAAGGACCGATCTCGTATTGAGAACTGGCGTCCCATAGCGCTTCTCAATACGGACAGAAAGGTTTTGGCAAAGGTGCTGTTTAATCGGCTGGTGCAGTTTGCGCCCCGGCTCCTTTCGGGGACCCAGCACTGCTCTGTTCCAGGCCGCAGTACATTTAGTGCTGTGCTGTGTGTCCGGGAGGCAGTGGAGCAGGGCAGGGCTGGTAACTGGAAGGGGTACTTGCTGTCCTTGGATCAGGCAAAAGCGTTTGATCGGGTTAACCACGAGTACCTCTGGTCTGTCCTTCTGAGGTATGGCCTGCCGGGGGAGTTTGTCAATTGGCTGAAAGTTTTGTACGCAGGGGCAGAGAGTTTCCCGCTTGTGAACGGTTGGATTGGCCGCTCTTTTGAGGTCGGGTCTGGTGTTCGCCAGGGTTGTCCTCTGAGCCCACTTTTATACGTGTTCGCGATTGACCCATTCCTTAGGAGGGTTGATCGTGGGCCGTTGGTGGGAGTCGGGATGGATCGGGCAGCACCGGAAGCCACTCTGAGGGTGGTAGCGTATGCCGATGATGTCACCGTTTTCGTGTCCTCGGGAGGGGAGGCGCAATGGGTGATGTCAGAGGTTGACCGCTACTCAGATGCTTCTGGGTCCAAGATCAACCGGGATAAGTGTGAGAGTCTCTGGCTGGGAGAGGGGGATCCAGGCTTTGATCTCCCGGACACTCTTCCAGGGCCCCAGGACTCCGCCAAAGTTCTCGGCATCGAATTTGGCCAGGGGGATTACCCCATGCAAAACTGGGACGGCAGGCTTAAGATCGCTGCTCAGAGGGTGGACCAGTGGAAGGGTTGGTCTTTGACCCTCAGAGAAAGGGTTAACCTGATTAAAACTTACCTGCTCCCGTTGCTGATATATCTGGGCAGTGTGTGCATGTTGCCGGAACCCCTCTGGACTCGGGTGTACAGTCTGTTCTTCCAGCTGTTATGGGGGAATAGGCTGAACCTAATCAAGAGGGAGGTTACTTACCGCACGAGGAGACAAGGAGGGTTGTGTATGGTCAACCCTGTGGTGTTCCTAGTGAATACCTTTCTTAAGATCAATATCGCCAACCTCTGGAAAGAGAGGGCTCCTCCGTGGGTATACTCCTGCAGGGGATGGTTTCGGCCTTTCTTCCAGGAATGGGAGACAGGAGGGCGAGTGAAGGATCTCCGTACACCGCATGGGCATCTTCCGGCTTACGCTACCCCGGTTCTGAAGGTGATTCGCCGGTGGGGTCTGGGAATGTGGGAGATCAGGACCATGTCGAGGAAAGTCCTTGACAAAAGGGTTCTGTTGACCCATTTCCAGAAGCCTCTGGCCCTCAGGGATTGCCCAAGTCGGGATCTTGGGGTGGGTTTGAGTTTATTGAATTCCATCAGGATCCCCTTGAAGTTTTGTGACGTGACTTGGCGCTGCTTCCATGGAAAGCTGTGTGTGAGGGACAATCTGAAGTGTAGGAGCTCTGAGGAAAGGGGTTGTCCCCGGGAGGAGTGCGGTGGTCTGCTGGAGAGCATGGACCACTTCCTGCTTCAGTGCCCCTTTAACACAGAGGTGTACAACCGGGTGGGCGCTTCCATCCATTGGCCCGGGTTGGCCGGTTTCTCCTATGCGGAGTGGGCCTATGGAGCATTCAGAGGCCTGGGTGGCCGGGACCGCTGCACGTTATTCTTAGTCAGTCTAGTGGTCAGGTACCACACGTGGAACGCACGGTGTTTAGTATCGACGCAGCGTAAAATCCTCCCGGTGGATGAGGTGGTTAGGAACATTCTGGGTGACCTGGTGAAGGTGCGCTCTCTGGAGTATGAGAGGCTGGGCACGGGGAGGGCCTCTCTCCTTTGGAGGGGGTTCTCCTTTAGTGTCCCTTAGTCTGTCGTCTCCTCTCCTGGTGTTGGGCTGATGCTGCACTGTAGATTTTTGTTTTGTGTTCTGAGGTTATAGTGATGTTGGGCTTGCAGGCACCGAACTTGGGCTTTATGTGGTTTTGATTGATGTTGTTGAGATTTTGAGATTTTATTTGTATTCTGTTTTCTTTATGTTGTGTTGTAAATACTGTATATATTGTATATATTGTATATAGTGGGGTTTGGGACATAGTGTTAGGTTGGGAGGGGGGTGATGGTGGTGGGATTTACGTTGACCTTGGACTCTATGACCCTGGGCACTGGTCTGGACTACTTAACGCAAACTTTGGACGTTAGACCAGTGTCTGGGGGGAAGGGGAGGGTGCGGGCGAGGGATTTAGTTTAGTGTAGTGTTGTGTGTATTTGTTATTATATATTTTAAAAAAAAATAAAATAAAAAAAAAATGGGTGTGGGATGTGATCTGTGTGGGGTGGTTTGTTATTAGAGGGTGTGGGTGGGTTTATGTATATTTATATTCATTTATGTTTTATTTGTGGTGTGGCTTGTTTTTGTTTATTGGTTTGGTTTAGGTTGTGATAATCGGTTGGGTGGGGGTTGTGGTATTTGGTGTTCATTCATTTCGGTGTATTTTAAGTTATTGTTTTTACTAGGTGTGAATGGGGCTGGACCAGCAAGTAAGATATTGTATGTTATGTTTTGTTTGTATTGTTATGTTTTTTACTTTTATATAAAATAAAAGATCTACAGGATGTAACTCAGGATCAGTACAGGATAAGTAATGTCATGTATGTACACAGTGACTGCACCAGCAGCAGAATAGTGAGTGCAGCTCTGGGGTATAATACAGGATGTAACTCAGGATCAGTACAGGATAAGTAATGTCATGTATGTACACAGTGACTGCACCAGCAGCAGAATAGTGAGTGCAGCTCTGGAGTATAATACAGGATGTAACTCAGGATCAGTACAGGATAAGTAATGTCATGTATGTACACAGTGACTGCACCAGCAGCAGAATAGTGAGTGCGGCTCTGGGGTATAATACAGGATGTATCTCAGGATCAGTACAGGATAAATAATGTCATGTATGTACAGTGGCTGCACCAGCAGCAGAATAGTGAGTGCAGCTCTGGGGTATAATACAGGATGTATCTCAGGATCAGTACAGGATAAATAATGTCATGTATGTACACAGTGACTGCACCAGCAGCAGCAGAATAGTGAGTGCAGCTCTGGGGTATAATACAGGATGTAACTCAGGATCAGTACAGGATAAGTAATGTCATGTATGTACACAGTGACTGCACCAGCAGCAGAATAGTGAGTGCAGCTCTGGGGTATAATACAGGATGTAACTCAGGATCAGTACAGGATAAGTAATGTCATGTATGTACACAGTGACTACACCAGCAGCAGAATAGTGAGTGCAGCTCTGGAGTATAATACAGGATGTAACTCAGGATCAGTACAGGATAAGTAATGTCATGTATGTACACAGTAACTGTACCAGCAGCAGAATAGTGAGTGCAGCTCTGGAGGTGGTTACCTCGTTAGAGGAGGGTGTGACTGTGTGTGGAGCTGCTCTGTGCTTGTGCTTCTGAGCTCCTGGAGGATCCATCTATCCACCCAGGGCCTGCTCTCTCCTCTCCCAGGGAGGGAGTTAGGTTGGGGATGAGCGAGGGAGCCGACTCCCAGGCTCCTGCTTCCCGGGCCAGGCCAGCGGGGGGCAGGAGAGGACAGCAACTGGCCAGCGCTATGGAGGACTCAGGGGTGAGACGTTCCACTAGGAGTCGCAGCAATGCGGCTCCTACTCCCCCTGGGTCTAATGTGAAGCAACACCATAAGAAGCTGGATGTCGGTGCGGATGAGAGCGGTCCTTCCGGGGCTGGAGATATGAAGCGGAGTGCTCACAGAGGTAAGGCTCACCATGCAGGGGGGGGGGGGTAGGCTGGGCGGTGCAGGGGCCCCGGGAGTCTCTGTCCACCTATGCCTCCCAGGTCCAGAGCCACCTCTGTGAGTATGAAGAGGCGACTAAGCCCATCAGGAGGCTCCGGGAGGAGCTGCGTTTTGCCCGCGCCAGGGCGAACACAGCGCAAAAGAAGCGCAAGACAGAAATTTATAAAAAGTTACTGCTGAGATTGCTAAGCTGATTGAAAGAAAAAGCTTTATTTGTGAGAACAGCGCTCCATTTAAAGAAAAACTTTTGAATGACGACAGATTTTCAGAAATGGCTGATAACAGAGAGCAAAGGCTGATGGGGTTGCAGCCTGCGAGCCAGGTGGAGGAGGAGGAGGATGATGAGGAGGATGATGATGATGACGAGCAGCAGGACACACCTGGCGGCCTGCAGGAAGATCAGCAGGCCTCGTGCAGTGGGCCCCCTGCAGGACAGCCAGCAGTAACACCTCGCTCGGGGGAGGACAGTGACACCGGCAGCCAGGGAGGGGCGCTCATGTACAGCCCGCAGGCTGTTTAAGCCGGGGGGCTGCAGGACTGGCTGTGCTCCTTACATCAGGAGTACAGCCCCTCCTGCTGCCCTTTAACCCGGGCCACTGATTGGTCGCCTAATTTGGCCACTGGGTGGCAGTGGCCTGGTGATATTAAAGCTTGAGCGCGGAGCTAGCCCTTCCTCTTTGGACTGCTCCGCGCTCAAGAGACACCCGCCCACCCTCCCTAGTTTTTGTATTTTGTATTACAAGTTATGTTTTATTTGGTTATTGTTATTAATTGGTGTTGGGATTTGTTGGTAGTCACAGCTTGGCCTGTGGTGGAATTTTGACCCTCTCGGTTTTAGCCCAAATCACCTGACAGATCAACTAGGACATGCCCCCGCGGAGGCGGGGCCCGGCATGCAAGGTGAAAAATTTGGGTAAAGGGTCCGAGTTCCCCCCACAGGTCGGTGATTTTATTTCTGTTAAGCAATAAAGCTGTGGCCGACCCCCACCTTTTTTCCTTCCAAAACGGTGTCTTGTGTCCTCTTTTTGGGTTGTGGGACGGGTGGTATTTTAAGTCGGGGGCTTAGGCATTAGTACAGTCAGTCTGGCAGAGATCCGGCTGCTCGAGTCCCCAGTGCGCATGGAGAACTTTTCTTTTGGTGACGAACTCCCAGAGGAAGCCACTGGGGGGAGCAGCCGGAGGAAGAGTAAGAAGACCAGGCCAAAGCAGCAAGAAGAGGTACGTTTCATCTTTACCCCCTCCCTGTACACCCCCCCGGGCAAAGCGCAGGGTCAGCTCACTGTGCAAGCCCTGCTACCCAAACCCCCCCGAGTTCTGCTGTGGACCCGGTGCAAAGGAGCAGGGAGATTACAGGTGTGACATCTGATGTGGCGATGGGCTCCGTCTCTGTTTGTGGTAACAGTCGGGGAGCAGGGGAGGCATCGGCCGCAAGGCCGGACAGTCAGGGCGGCTCGGATGTGGCGATACCATCAAAATCCAGTGCTGTGGTGCGTCCCCCGGTGGGAGGGGGGGATAGCCCCGCACTGGTGGCAGCTTCCGGTGCCTCGGCGCCTCTTCGTGCTGTCGCCGCTGATCACTTAGGTGGGGGGCGGCGGCAGTGTGGAGGGGTCGGTGAGGCTGAGGGCTCCGGACCTCCCAGACAGAAAGTATTGTTCTGTGTCGTGTTGGGGATAATGCACATTCTGTGGAGACTGGAGATCAGCGGCGCCTCACACCGGCTAAAGAGCAGCGGCGAATGTTACCAAGCCCCAGAAAAAGTGAAATAACATCTGCTACCGATGATGTGGAGGGCACAAGTGCGACAAGAGTTGGGGTCCCCTTTGGGTGATGCTCTGCGAGGGGACCCCCGTCCCTTGTGTCTGAAGATGCGGAGGTGGTCATGTCCCCTGATGTTGTTGCTGGTCCAGCCATTGCGAATGGTGTCAGTAATGTTGTGGTGGCTGGTGTGAGTGGCGTGAGTGGTGCAGAACCATTACCAGTTATGGGAGTCAGTGATGGAGTGACTGGTGGTGTGGGTGGCGCGGCTGAGTGTAGCATGCAGGTGGGTAGTGTTAATGTGGTGGGTGCAGGGGTATGGTCCGGTTGCTCCCCCAGTGGCGGCCCCTGTTAAGAGCTATGCCAGTGTCGCTGCTGGGGGAAGTAGGGTTCCATCATCCTCGTCTCTGTGCTCTGGGGACGGCTTTTTGCAACGGCGCCTCCTGTAGGCCTTACAGAAGGGAGAAAGGACGATCAATGTAGCGGGGCAGGAGGTTGATTTGTCAATTTGGATAGAGAGGCACGGCCTGTCTGCCTTCCGAGAGCAAAGAGGCAGGGAGACACCATGGTCGCTCCCGACAACCGGGCCGGGTGCTAACCGTAGGAATGTGGTCCGTCTTCGGTGGCGTGGCAGTAATGTGTGTCCCCCTCGGGCACGGGTAGTTGAGCTGCTGCTGAAGATGGACTTCAGGGCGGCTGACATCTTTGCCTTGATCCATCCCTATGGTACATCTGAGTTTGATGTCAGCTTTGTTCGGCTGGAGGGGCTTGAGCTCTTCTGGTCCAACTATGAGCTGAGATACAACGAGCCCGAGTGGTGGGACTTTGCTGTGCAAGCAGTGTCCCGCCAGAGCGAACTCAAGAAAGCCCTACCTTTTTACAAGTCGGCAGGTGGTCTTTGGAGGAGACTTCAATGCTGTCACGAGGTCCCAAGATAGGGGAGGTTCCAGAGACAAGCTGACTTATGATAGCGTCGCTCTTAATAGCATAGCTAGTGAGGCTCGCCTGGTGGATGTCCACATCCGGCACACCCCAGGCCACGCGGGGTTCACCTATTATAGGGGTAGCTGCAGGTCTAGAATAGACAGGTTTTATTTAAAGGAGGAAGCCATCTCTTCAGCAGTGTCCGTTGTTGAGGTGGAATTCTCCGACCACTGTCTAATTTTGTTTTCTCTGAATGTTACAGATACCCCCCGGATGGGAAGAGGCTACTGGAAGCTCAATTCGTCTCTCCTGGAAGAAGCGGAGATCAGACAATCCTTTGAGGACTTTCTTCAGAGCCAGGTACCATTGCTGGGCCTTTGTAGCAGTAAGTCAGAGTGGTGGGAGATGCTCAAGAAAAGGGTGGCGAGATTCTTCCGCCAGCTCTCGAGCCTCAGGAGCCTGGACAGGTACCGCCTGTATCAGGGCCTGAGGAGGAAACTCGAGCATCTCGTCTTGACTGGAGGTAGTCGTGAGGACATCTCCAGAGTGAAATCCTTGCTGAAGAGGTGTCAGTACGATAGACACGCATCTTTGGTTTTTGAGAGGGATTATGGGAAATACCGCTCGCCTGACCCTTACAGAAACTGCAAGATGTCAGTGAATGGTAAAGTTGTCACAGGACTGGTTGACAGTACGGGATCCCTGAAAAGGTCCAGATCAGGGATTCTGGAGGTCGTCAGATCCTTCTACTCGCACCTCTTGGGCAGGAAGGATCTAGATCGGGATGTGATGTCGGCTTTCCTGGCTGAAACTGTCCCTGAGCCAGGAGTAGACCCCTCTCTTGATGTTTTGACAGAGATGAACAGGGAAGAGGAAGTCAGCCTGGGGATTGAAGGGCTCGCCCTCAAGAAATCGCCAGGTCCGGATGGCTTAACATCTGAGTTTTAAAAGACCTTTAAGGACGCCTTGGTTCCCCTCTTGACTGAGGTATTCAATGAGTGTCTTTCCTCGGGCGCTCTGCCGAAGTCAATGAGGAGGTCTGCCCTGATCATTCTGTCAAAGGGTAAGGACCGATCTCGTATTGAGAACTGGCGTCCCATAGCGCTTCTCAATATGGACAGAAAGGTTTTGGCAAAGGTGCTGTTTAATCGTCTGGTGCAGTTTGCACCCCGGCTCCTTTCGGGGACCCAGCACTACTCTGTTCCAGGCCGCAGTACATTTAGTGCTGTGCTTTATGTCCGGGAGGCAGTGGAGCAGGGCAGGGCTGGTAACTGGAAGGGGTACTTGCTGTCCTTGGATCAGGCAAAAGCATTTGATCGGGTTAACCACGAGTACTTCTGGTCTGTCCTTCTGAGGTATGGCCTGCCGGGGGAGTTTGTCAATTGGCTAAAGGTTTTGTACGCAGGGGCAGAGAGTTTCCCGCTTGTGAACGGTTGGATTGGCCACTCTTCGAGGTTGGGTCTGGTGTTCGCCAGGGTTTTCCTCTGAGCCCACTACTGTACGTGTTCGCGAATGACCCATTCCTTAGGAGGGTTGATCGTGGGCCAGGCGACACCGGAAGCCACTCTTAGAGTGGTAGCGTATGCCGATGATGTCACTGTTTTTGTGTCCTCGCGAGAGGAGGCGCAATGGGTGATGTCAGAGCTTGACCGCTACTCAGAGGCTTCTGGGTCCAAGATCAACCGGGATAAGTGTGAGAGTCTCCTGGGCTGGGAGAGGGGGATCCAGGCTTTGATCTCCCGGACACTCTTCCAGGGCCCCTGGACTCTGCCAAAGTTCTCCACATTGAATTTGGCCAGGGGGATTACCCCATGCAAAACAGGGATGGCAGGCTTAAGATCGCCGCTCAGAGGGTGGACCAGTGGAAGGGTTGGTCTTTGACCCTCAGAGAAAGGGTAAATCTGATCAAAACCTTTCTGCTCCCGCTGCTGATTTATCTGGGCAGTGTGTGCATGTTGCCAGAACCCCTCTGGACTCGGGTGTACAGTCTGTTCTTCCAGCTGTTATGGGGGAATAGGCTGAACTTAATCAAGAGGGAGGTTACTTACTGCACGAGGAGACAAGGGGGGTTGTGTATGGTCAACCCTGTGGTGTTCCTAGTGAATACCTTTCTTAAAATCAATGTAGCAAACCTCTGGAAAGAGAGGGCTCCTCCGTGGGTATACTCCTGCAGGGGATAGTTTCAGCCTTTCTTCCAGGAATGGGAGACAGGAGGGCAAGTGAAGGATCTCCGTACACCGCATGGGCATCTTCCGGCTTACGCTACCCCGGTTCTGAAGGTGATTCGCCGGTGGGGTCTGGGAATGTGGGAGATCAGGACCATGTCGAGGAAACTCCTTGACAGGAGGGTTCTGTTGGCCCGTTTCCAGAAGCCTCTGGCCCTCAGGGATTGCCCAAGTCAGGATCTGAGGGTGGGTTTGAGTTTGTTTAATTCCATCAGGATCCCCTTGAAGTTTTGGGACGTGACTTGGCGCTGCTTCCATGGAAAGCTGTGTGTGAGGGACAATCTGAAGTGTAGGAGCTCTGAGGAAAGGGGTTGTCCCCGGGAGGAGTGCGGTGGCCTGCTGGAGTGCATGGACCACTTCCTGCTTCGGTGCCCCTTTAACACAGAGGTGTACAACCGGGTGGGCGCTTCCATCCATTGGCCCGGGTTGGCCGGTCTCTCCTATGCGGAGTGGGCCTATGGAGCATTCAGAGGCCTGGGTGGCCGGGACCGCTGCACGTTATTCCTAGTTAGTCTAGTGGTCAGGTACCACATGTGGAACGCACGGTGTTTAGTATCGACGCAGCGTAAAATCCTCCCGGTGGATGAGGTGGTTAGGAACATTCTGGGTGACCTGGTGAAGGTGCGCTCTCTGGAGTATGAGAGGCTGGGCACGGGGAGGACCTCTCTCCTTAGTGTCCCTTAGTCTGTCCTCTCCCTCCTGGTGAAGGTGCGCTCTCTGGAGTATGAGAGGCTGGGCACGGGGAGGACCTCTCTCCTTAGTGTCCCTTAGTCTGTCCTCTCCCCTCCTGGTGAAGGTGCGCTCTCTGGAGTATGAGAGGCTGGGCAGGGGGAGGACCTCTCTCCTTAGTGTCCCTTAGTCTGTCCTCTCCCTCCTGGTGAAGGTGCGCTCTCTGGAGTATGAGAGGCTGGGCACGGGGAGGGCCTCTCTCCTTAGTGTCCCTTAGTCTGTCCTCTCCCCTCCTGGTGAAGGTGCGCTCTCTGGAGTATGAGAGGCTGGGCACGGGGAGGGCCTCTCTCCTTAGTGTCCCTTAGTCTATCCTCTCCCCTCCTGGTGAAGGTGCGCTCTCTGGAGTATGAGAGGCTGGGCACGGGGAGGGCCTCTCTCCTTAGTGTCCCTTAGTCTGTCATCTCCTCTCCTGGTGAAGGTGCGCTCTCTGGAGTATGAGAGGCTGGGCACGGGGAGGACCTCTCTCCTTAGTGTCCCTTAGTCTGTCCTCTCCCTCCTGGTGAAGGTGCACTCTCTGGAGTATGAGAGGCTGGGCACGGGAGGGCCTCTCTCCTTAGTGTCCCTTAGTCTGTCCTCTCCCTCCTGGTGAAGGTGCGCTCTCTGGAGTATGAGAGGCTGGGCACGGGAAGGGCCTCTCTCCTTAGTGTCCCTTAGTCTGTCCTCTCCCTCCTGGTGACGGTGCGCTCTCTGGAGTATGAGAGGCTGGGCACGGGGAGGGCCTCTCTCCTTAGTGTCCCTTAGTCTATCCTCTCCCTCCTGGTGAAGGTGCGCTCTCTGGATTATGAGAGGCTGGGCACGGGAAGGGCCTCTCTCCTTAGTGTCCCTTAGTCTGTCCTCTCCCTCCTGGGGAAGGTGCGCTCTCTGGAGTATGAGAGGCTGGGCACGGGGAGGACCTCTCTCCTTAGTGTCCCTTAGTCTGTCATCTCCCTCCTGGTGAAGGTGCGCTCTCTGGAGTATGAGAGGCTGGGCACGGGGAGGGCCTCTCTCCTTAGTGTCCCTTAGTCTGTCCTCTCCCCTCCTAGTGAAGGTGCGCTCTCTGGAGTATGAGAGGCTGGGCACGGGGACGGCCTCTCTCCTTAGTGTCCCTTAGTCTGTCCTCTCCCCCCTGGTGAAGGTGCGCTCTCTGGAGTATGAGAGGCTGGGCACGGGGAGGACCTCTCACCTTAGTGTCCCTTAGTCTGTCCTCTCCCTCCTGGTGAAGGTGCGCTCTCTGGAGTATGAGAGGCTGGGCACGGGGAGGGCCGCTCTCCTTAGTGTCCCTTAGTCTATCCTCTCCCTCCTGGTGAAGGTGCGCTCTCTGGAGTATGAGAGGCTGGGCACGGGGAGGGCCTCTCTCCTTAGTGTCCCTTAGTCTGTCCTCTCCCTCCTGGGGAAGGTGCGCTCTCTGGAGTATGAGAGGCTGGGCACGGGGAGGGCCTCTCTCCTTAGTGTCCCTTAGTCTATCCTCTCCCTCCTGGTGAAGGTGCGCTCTCTGGAGTATGAGAGGCTGGGCACGGGGAGGACCTCTCTCCTTAGTGTCCCTTAGTCTGTCATCTCCTCTCCTGGTGAAGGTGCGCTCTCTGGAGTATGAGAGGCTGGGCACGGGGAGGACCTCTCTCCTTAGTGTCCCTTAGTCTGTCCTCTCCCTCCTGGTGAAGGTGCGCTCTCTGGAGTATGAGAGGCTGGGCACGGGGAGGACCTCTCTCCTTAGTGTCCCTTAGTCTGTCCTGTCCCTCCTGGTGAAGGTGCGCTCTCTGGAGTATGAGAGGCTGGGCACGGGGAGGGCCTCTCTCCTTAGTGTCCCTTAGTCTGTCCTCTCCCTCCTGGTGAAGGTGCGCTCTCTGGAGTATGAGAGGCCGGGCACGGGGAGGGCCTCTCTCCTTAGTGTCACTTAGTCTGTCCTCCCCCCCCCCCCTGGTGAAGGTGCGCTCTCTGGAGTATGAGAGGCTGGGCACGGGGAGGGCCTCTCTCCTTAGTGTCCCTTAGTCTGTCATCTCCTCTCCTGGTGAAGGTGCGCTCTCTGGAGTATGAGAGGCTGGGCACGGGGAGGACCTCTCTCCTTAGTGTCCCTTAGTCTGTCCTCTCCCTCCTGGTGAAGGTGCACTCTCTGGAGTATGAGAGGCTGGGCACGGGAGGGCCTCTCTCCTTAGTGTCCCTTAGTCTGTCCTCTCCTTCCTGGTGAAGGTGCGCTCTCTGGAGTATGAGAGGCTGGGCACGGGAAGGGCCTCTCTCCTTAGTGTCCCTTAGTCTGTCCTCTCCCTCCTGGTGAAGGTGCGCTCTCTGGAGTATGAGAGGCTGGGCACGGGGAGGGCCTCTCTCCTTAGTGTCCCTTAGTCTATCCTCTCCCTCCTGGTGAAGGTGCGCTCTCTGGAGTATGAGAGGCTGGGCACGGGAAGGGCCTCTCTCCTTAGTGTCCCTTAGTCTGTCCTCTCCCTCCTGGTGAAGGTGCGCTCTCTGGAGTATGAGAGGCTGGGCACGGGGACGGCCTCTCTCCTTAGTGTCCCTTAGTCTGTCCTCTCCCCCCTGGTGAAGGTGCGCTCTCTGGAGTATGAGAGGCTGGGCACGGGGAGGACCTCTCTCCTTAGTGTCCCTTAGTCTGTCCTCTCCCTCCTGGTGAAGGTGCGCTCTCTGGAGTATGAGAGGCTGGGCACGGGGAGGGCCTCTCTCCTTAGTGTCCCTTAGTCTATCCTCTCCCTCCTGGTGAAGGTGCGCTCTCTGGAGTATGAGAGGCTGGGCACGGGGAGGGCCTCTCTCCTTAGTGTCCCTTAGTCTGTCCTCTCCCTCCTGGGGAAGGTGCGCTCTCTGGAGTATAAGAGGCTGGGCGCGGGGAGGGCCTCTCTCCTTAGTGTCCCTTAGTCTATCCTCTCCCTCCTGGTGAAGGTGCGCTCTCTGGAGTATGAGAGGCTGGGCACGGGGAGGGCCTCTCTCCTTAGTGTCCCTTAGTCTGTCCTCTCCCTCCTGGGGAAGGTGCGCTCTCTGGAGTATGAGAGGCTGGGCACGCGGAGGACCTCTCTCCTTAGTGTCCCTTAGTCTGTCATCTCCTCTCCTGGTGAAGGTGCGCTCTCTGGAGTATGAGAGGCTGGGCACGGGGAGGACCTCTCTCCTTAGTGTCCCTTAGTCTGTCCTCTCCCTCCTGGTGAAGGTGCGCTCTCTGGAGTATGAGAGGCTGGGCACGGGGAGGACCTCTCTCCTTAGTGTCCCTTAGTCTGTCCTCTCCCTCCTGGTGAAGGTGCGCTCTCTGGAGTATGAGAGGCTGGGCACGGGGAGGGCCTCTCTCCTTAGTGTCCCTTAGTCTGTCCTCTCCCTCCTGGTGAAGGTGCGCTCTCTGGAGTATGAGAGGCTGGGCACGGGGAGGGCCTCTCTCCTTAGTGTCCCTTAGTCTGTCCTCCCCCCCCCCCCCTGGTAAAGGTGCGCTCTCTGGAGTATGAGGGGCTGGGCACGGGGAGGACCTCTCTCCTTAGTGTCCCTTAGTCTGTCCTCTCCCCCCTGGTGAAGGCGCCCTCTCTGGAGTATGAGAGGCTGGGCACGGGGAGGACCTCTCTCCTTAGTGTCCCTTAGTCTGTCCTCTCCCCCCCTGGTGAAGGTGCGCTCTCTGGAGTATGAGAGGCTGGGCACGGGGAGGGCCTCTCTCCTTAGTGTCCCTTAGTCTGTCCTCTCCCCTCCTGGTGAAGGTGCGCTCTCTGGAGTATGAGGGGCTGGGCACGGGGAGGACCTCTCTCCTTAGTGTCCCTTAGTCTGTCCTCTCCCTCCTGGTGAAGGTGCGCTCTCTGGAGTATGAGAGGCTGGGCACGGGGAGGGCCTCTCTCCTTAGTGTCCCTTAGTCTGTCCTCTCCCCTCCTGGTGAAGGTGCGCTCTCTGGAGTATGAGAGGCTGGGCACGGGGAGGGCCTCTCTCCTTAGTGTCCCTTAGTCTGTCCTCTCCCCATCCTGGTGAAGGTGCGCTCTCTGGAGTATGAGAGGCTGGGCACGGGGAGGGCCTCTCTCCTTTGGAGGGGCTTCTCCTTTAGTGTCCCTTAGTCTGTCCTCTCCCCTCCTGGTGTTGGGCTGATGCTGCACAGTAGATTTTAGTTTTGTGTTCTGGGCATGTAGTGATGTAGGGCTTGCAGGCGCCGAACCTGAGCTTTATGTGGTTGGTTTATATGATTGTATTCATCATGTTGTAAATAGTGTTTATATTGTATGTATATATTGTATATATTGTATATAGTGTATATAGTGTGGTCTGGGATATAGTGTTAGGTTGGGAGGGGGATGATGGTGGTGGGATTTTGGAACTGATATTGGGCACTGGTCTGGACTTCTTAATGCAAACTTTGGACATTAGACCAGTGCCTGGGGGGAGGGTGATGGGCGTGGGATTAAGTTTAGTGTAGGACGTATTTTGTGATTGTTTAAAAAAAAAATGTTTTTGGCTGGGGGATGTGTTATATGTGTGGGGTGTTCTGTTATTAGAGGGTGGAGGGTGTGTTCATGTTCATTTATGTTAATTTTCTGGGTGTGATTTGTTTTCAAGTGTTGGTTTATGATGTGGTTGGGGCTGGAGGATGTTGTGTTATTTAATTTAGATGTATATGTTCTGTTTTTGTTATGTTTTACGTTATACATTGTAATATAAGATCTACAGGATGTAACTGTAAAATTCTGCCTCTTACCTGGCTCATAAAAATCGTACAGGATGGCAGACGCCGGCTGCAGGGGCGAGATCCTCACTGTCTGGGCGGCTTCAAATGTCACACATTCTTTGATGTTGGAGACCTTTAATAAAGAGACATTAAAGGGGTCGTCCGCTTTTAGCAAATAATTGATGTGGTTTGGGGAAGGAAAAGTTATACAATTTTCCAATATACTTTCTGAATGACTTCCTCATGGTTTTCTAGATCTCTGCTTACTGTCAGTCCATAGAAAGCTGGTGTGTTTACATCCAGGGGATAGAAATCTGACCATGGTCACACAGGTGCACGGCTCGTTATATCACACAGGTGCACGGCTCGTTATATCACACAGGTGCACGGCTCGTTATATCACACAGGTGCGCGGCTCGTTATATCACACAGGTGCACGGCTCGTTATATATCACACAGGTGCATGGCCCGTTATATCACACAGGTGCACGGCTCGTTATATATCACACAGGTGCACAGCTCGTTATATATCACACAGGTGCACGGCTCGTTATATATCACACAGGTGCACGGCCCGTTATATATCACACAGGTGCGCGGCTCGTTATATATCACACAGGTGCACGGCTCGATATATCACACAGGTGCACGGCTCGTTATATCACACAGGGGCGCGGCTCGTTATATATCACACAGGTGCACAGCTCGTTATATATCACACAGGTGCACGGCTCGTTATATATCACACAGGTGCACGGCCCGTTATATATCACACAGGTGCGCGGCTCGTTATATATCACACAGGTGCGCGGCTCGTTATATATCACACAGGTGCACGGCTCGTTATATCACATAGGTGCACGGCCCGTTATATATCACACAGGGGCGCGGCTCGTTATATATCACACAGGTATTATACACATCATCACCACTAAGAACCAGATCCGATATGTCTGATCTTATGAGACTCGTGAGGATGATTGGATTGTTACTGATTGTGTCTATGGAGACGTCTTGTCTGTTCTTCTGACCTTATCGAAGTACAGGATGAGTCTTCCGCCCTGGATCTCATAGTGACTGATGTAATTCTCGGATGGATCCTTAAGCTGGAAGGAAGAAAAAAATGGTGAAAATCCTCGTACATGATGTAGTCCTAGAGATGTGGTGTAGCCGGGATGATCCCACCACCAACAATCCCACAATCCTACATTCTGTCATCCCATATCCCAGAAATACATAATCCAGAGCTTCCAATACTCCAAGACACGGATAATAATGTCGGATAATTCTCCCGGACCAGGACTATGATGGCCTCTCCTTGGGTTGGAGGGTTGTGCTGCTACCTCTGAGATCTCTTCTCTTGTACTAGTGAGGGGCTTATTGTTGCCCCCCCCCACTTATCACACATTGATGACCCCATATCTGCGTAGGAGAAGCCGTCCCTGGTGAGACTGGACATCCTGGGCCTGGTAAGTCATTGGTCGGGCCCAGAGAGAGGACACAAAAGGAGCCTTGAGATAGGAGATTGTGAGAAGAGGCCTCCTAGGGTTGGGTAGGTGACCCCCGTGGAGAGTAGTTGCACTCTATCGGCTGATAGTATAAGGCGGCAGAGATTGGGAGGGTAACGATCCCTTCTACAATCCATCATCACTCACCTTGTTCAGATCCTGAGTGCTGGGCTCAAATCCGCTCAGCATGGTGACGTCTACGATGGCCATGCCGGAGGCCGCGCCCTGGGACTTCCTCCTGGAAACATAAAGATTTATTAGAAATGTTTAAAGCTCTTCCCCTAAAGATCACAATGAGAAAGGGGAAATGTCTTGTAGGTAAAGTAGAGCTCCGAGCTCCGTGCAGGAAAGGTCTCTAAATCCTGGATTATCGGGGGGAGAGAAGTAGAGTAGGGTTACAGTATGGACCCACAGACCACCATGGATGACCACTACATGAATACTATATGACGGTCTTACCAGAGACACACTTCATACAGGACCTTCACCTCCTTCTCTTTGGGTTGGGAGACCTCTCTCCGCGCTCTGCTCCTCAGGTCATGCCAGTCAATATTGGACCTGGTTCCTACACTTTCGATCTCTTCTTCATAGTCATCTTCATCCTCATAATCCTCATCTTCCTTTTCTGCTGAAAGTAAAGAATAGTCACCAAGAAGATCCGAGGGTCAAAATTTCGGAGGTCAGTCTTGCCTGTGGCCCTCCAGTATGTGGTAAGTCAGGAGACCTCTGTATAGTGTAAAAGTATTGCCCCCCCCCCCCCCTATGCAACCAGGACAAAGCCATTGATCCAGAGTCTCCGGGGAACTCACCGTCTCTTATATCACCGTGCACCTTGACGGAGAGCTCCAGCTGTGAGCAGGTCGTATTCTCCACCCTTATGATGTTGTACATCTTCAGAACCTAAGGGCACATGGACGTGAAGCAGCAGAAGTCTTGGTCCACCCACATTTGACCATATTATTATTTTTACCTTTAAGACTCCGGTTCCTTTCCCAGAAACTTTCACTCTAAATTTGGTTCCCATTGATCTCTAGAAAACAGAATAAACCGTTGTCTTTTATTTTACTTCTTAATGTCAAAGATTAGATCAGCAATGACCAGCGGCTACGGATTGGGATTGAGCTGCAATACCAGACAAAGCCGGTAGTGAGGAGTGGCGCTGTTTCCTGATCTATAAGAGCAGAAAATGCTCCCTTTACCCATCACAGAACAGAGCGGTGATCCCTATAGTCATATAACAGAGAATAGAAAGAACAGGAAAAAAACTGACATGATGTAGACATAGACAACCTACCATAGTCCACCAATGTTCTAGTCCAACCATAGAACCTACAAAGGCCATAATAAATTTACTTGTCTGGGAACTATCACTCTGGAGCAGCCTCGGTCACTCTCTTGGCTGAGCTCTAATAGACTTTTGATGTATCTAACACTGTCTGGACTTACCAGTCTCCAAAGAAGATGCTATCACTCTACTGGGAATCATCTGTCTCCTGTCCGATGCCTGCAGTCTCTTGTGGGGGATCTACACTCACGGCCACTTTATTAGGTACACCTGTCCAACTGCTCGTTAACACTTAATTTCTAATCAGCCAATCACATGGCGGCAGTGCATTTAGGCATGTAGACATGGTCAAGACAATCTCCTGCAGTTCTCTCGAGCATCAGTATGGGGGAGAAAGGTGATTTGTGGCCTTTGAACGTGGCATGGTTGTTGGTGCCAGAAGGGCTGGTCTGAGTATTTCAGAAACTGCTGATCTACTGGGATTTTCACGCACAACCATCTCTAGGGTTTACAGAGAATGGTCCGAAAAAGAAAAAACATCCAGTGAGCTACAGTTCTGTGGGCGGAAATGCCTTGTTGATGCCAGAGGTCAGAGGAGAATGGGCAAACTGGTTCGAGCTGATAGAAAGGCAACAGTGACTCAAATCGCCACCCGTTACAACCAAGGTAGGCAGAAGAGCATCTCTGAACGCACAGTACGTCCAACTTTGAGGCAGATGGGCTACAGCAGCAGAAGACCACACCAGGTGCCACTCCTTTCAGCTAAGAACAGGAAACTGAGGCTACAATTTGCACAAGCTCATCGAAATTGGACAGTAGAAGATTGGAAAAACGTTGCCTGGTCTGATGAGTCGATTTCTGCTGCGACATTCGGATGGTAGGGTCAGAATTTGGTACAACAACATGAAAGCGCGGATCCATCCTGCCTTGTATCAGCGGGTCAGGCTGGTGGTGGTGGTGCCATGGATCCATCCTGCCTTGTATCAGCGGCTCAGGCTGGTGGTGGTGGTGTCATGGATCCATCCTGCCTTGTATCAGCGGCTCAGGCTGGTGGTGGTGGTGTCATGGATCCATCCTGCCTTGTATCAGCGGCTCAGGCTGGTGGTGGTGGTGTCATGGATCCATCCTGCCTTGTATCAGCGGCTCAGGCTGGTGGTGCTGGTGTCATAGATCCATCCTGCCTTGTATCAGCGGGTCAGGCTGGTGGTGGTGGTGTCATGGATCCATCCTGCCTTGTATCAGCGGGTCAGGCTGGTGGTGGTGGTGTCATGGATCCATCCTGCCTTGTATCAGCGGCTCAGGCTGGTGGTGGTGGTGTCATGGATCCATCCTGCCTTGTATCAGCGGGTCAGGCTGGTGGTGGTGGTGTCATGGATCCATCCTGCCTTGTATCAGCGGGTCAGGCTGGTGCTGGTGTCATGGATCCATCCTGCCTTGTATCAGCGGCTCAGGCTGGTGGTGATGGTGTCATGGATCCATCCTGCCTTGTATCAGCGGCTCAGGCTGGTGGTGGTGGTGTCATGGATCCATCCTGCCTTGTATCAGCGGGTCAGGCTGGTGGTGGTGGTGTCATGGATCCATCCTGCCTTGTATCAGCGGGTCAGGCTGGTGGTGGTGGTGTCATGGATCCATCCTGCCTTGTATCAGCGGGTCAGGCTGGTGGTGGTGGTGTCATGGATCCATCCTGCCTTGTATCAGCGGCTCAGGCTGGTGGTGGTGTCATGGATCCATCCTGCCTTGTATCAGCGGGTCAGGCTGGTGCTGGTGGTGTCATGGATCCATCCTGCCTTGTATCAGCGGGTCAGGCTGGTGGTGGTGGTGTCATGGATCCATCCTGCCTTGTATCAGCGGGTCAGGCTGGTGGTGGTGGTGTCATGGATCCATCCTGCCTTGTATCAGCGGGTCAGGCTGGTGGTGGTGGTGTCATGGATCCATCCTGCCTTGTATCAGCGGGTCAGGCTGGTGGTGGTGGTGTCATGGATCCATCCTGCCTTGTATCAGCGGGTCAGGCTGGTGGTGGTGGTGTCATGGATCCATCCTGCCTTGTATCAGCGGGTCAGGCTGGTGCTGGTGGTGTCATGGATCCATCCTGCCTTGTATCAGTGGGTCAGGCTGGTGGTGGTGGTGCCATGGATCCATCCTGCCTTGTATCAGCGGGTCAGGCTGGTGGTGGTGGGGTCATGGATCCATCCTGCCTTGTATCAGCGGGTCAGGCTGGTGCTGGTGGTGTCATGGATCCATCCTGCCTTGTATCAGTGGGTCAGGCTGGTGGTGGTGGTGTCATGGATCCATCCTGCCTTGTATCAGCGGGTCAGGCTGGTGGTGGTGGTGTCATGGATCCATCCTGCCTTGTATCAGTGGGTCAGGCTGGTGGTGGTGGTGTCATGGATCCATCCTGCCTTGTATCAGTGGGTCAGGCTGGTGGTGCTGGTGTCATGGATCCATCCTGCCTTGTATCAGCGGGTCAGGCTGGTGGTGGTGGTGTCATGGATCCATCCTGCCTTGTATCAGCGGCTCAGGCTGGTGGTGGTGGTGTCATGGTATTGTTGCTGACCATGTCCATCCCTTTATGAGCACAATGTACCCTGTAACATCTGATGGCTACTTTCAGCAGGATAATGCGCCATGTCATAAAGCTGGAATCATCTCAGACTGGTTTCTTGAACATGACAATGAGGTCACTGGACACAAATGGCTCCACAGTCACCAGATCTCAGTCCAATAGAGCATCTTTGGGATGTGGTGGAACGGGAGATTCGCATCATGGATGTGCAGCCGACAAATCTGCGGCAACTGTGTGATGCCATCATGTCAATATGGACCAAAATCTCTGAGGAGCTTCCAGCACCTTGTTGTATCTATGCCACGAAGAATTGAGGCAGTTCTGAAGGCAAAAGGGGGTCCAACCCGTTACTAGCATGGTGGACCTAATAAAGTGGCCGCTGAGTGTATGACTATGTGGGATCTATAACTATGTAGGATCTATGACTATGTGGGGCTTATGACTATGTGGGGCCTATGACTATGTGGGATCTATGACTATGTAGGACCTATGACTATGTAGGATCTATGACTATGTGGGACCTATGACTACGTAAGATCCATGACTATGTGGACCTACGACTATGTGGGACCTATGACTATGTGGGACTTATGAATGGAAACTAAGTGGCTTGACCAGGACCCATGAATCTCTTAAGGAGAATCTATCGCTTGTCAAGACTCGTCATCAACGCTGTAGGTTTATAGGTTGGACTTGAAGGACCTGCATTTACATTCAAGCTTCTCTACTTTGATACAACCCAATACTCTAACGATGGGAGACTGTCACTCTATGACCGGACTATAACACTGTGGACCTCACATTCTCTAGAGTATCGATCTGTTGGGTGAGACCAATGTCTTCTTTGTGGCCTACAATCTCTTGATTAGATCTATCACTCTCTCTTCGCATGGACCTAGCACTCTGTAGAGAAGTACAGATCAATCACGTGAGTTGGACTTGTAAATCTGGTTTGCTGTCTACAATCTATTGACTGGGACAATCATTCTCTTCATCAGGACCTATCAGTTTCTTCACTTGGAGCTACCACTCGCCTTGTGGTGGATCTGAAGATGTGTCAAGACGTGAATTGTGCAAGAAGAGCAACTTAGAAAGAGAAGATTTGTTGTGTTGAGGTTTGTCTTTGCTGTATCTAACCATCACATCCTCTACATACGAGGTCTCTCACCAGTTCCTCCTGGACACTCTCATCACTCCGGAGCCTAAACTTCTGCTGCAGAGACCTCTCCAGGGAGTTCACCTCCACCTGTAATTCCATCTTTTCATTTGTGTAAGTCTTAATCCAATATTCAGAGAGAGCTTCCAGTGCCATCACCGTGTCCTGAAGACGAAGCAAAACGGGAGGAGATCTATATATTGCAAATTATACATATATGCAAATTACCTTCTCGGTCCACCAGGGGCGGGGCCATGACTATTGTTCTCCATTCTGCAAAGGATTGGTAGTCATTGTGCTAAGTTTTGGTGGGTTTGAAATTATGACTGTAATATTGTAATAGGGATGATGGAGCGCCTGTGGTTTCACAGTATGGACTGATGGGGGCGCTGTGCACCGCCAGATAGGTTCCCATTAAGAATTGACAAGGCCGTGATCTACCGTGACCCTAGAAAGTTCACATCTCCACAGGACCAAATCTTCACAGGCCAAATATCTGGTTGTCCACACGCACACACATATATATATATACTTCATCAGACTGACCTGGGTAGACTTAAATCCACCGCCGTAATTCTCCTGCTCCGACAGCCAAACGTACATGTTCTTGGCGCTGCGTAAATCCCCCTGGAGCAGGGCAGCGAGTAACGCATACGACGTTGCCTCAACCGCAAGCGCTGTCCCCTTAGGACCGAAGTGTATACTGTCCTTGTCTCGAGAGGAAAAAATGCAGAAAATTCAGCATTTTAATAATTTTCATAGAAAAGTTCCCCTAAAATTTCAGAAAAACACTAAAACTTTACAATCCTATATACACACACATATATATATATAATGACCCTGTACTTTACAGGCCCTTGCACTGGTAACCCCAAGAATTATACTATTTATCAACCACAGGAATTTTCAAAAAAGGGCAAAAAAGCTCTTAAAAAAATAAAAGTAATAATGATAGGTGTCATATAGATTATATAAGAGGCTTGTGAAGAAAACTGCTGTATCTTCCTCTAGCACAGCAGAAAATCCCAGCACACTGACATTATTATGATGTCTCATTCTGCTACTTACTGGGATCATGAATCATGTAACACTGGGAGAACAGCCGCCACGTGGTCATAGAAAACGTGGAATGTTCTTTATTTCTTACCAACCCTAATTAGGGCTGGTAAATCAGAGACCCCTCTGTGTGCACATTATATATATAGAAACATTCTGATACATTTCTATAGTGTAACACCTTTAGGTCTGTATTGTGCACCCCATAAAGTCCTGTTCACATTCTATACATGTAACACAGGAGACTACATTGTATGGACTGCAACTTATAAAGTCTGTAATGTTGTGTATAGTCTCATCAATGTTACTGCCAACATTTACATATATTTGCTCCGCATATAAAAAGACTTGGACAAGTGTCAGTGTTATCAGGTCCGCCAATTATACTGGGAGATATAAGGTGACCCAAAGCCGGCGCCTTCTAGTGGAAACATTATTAAGATTCTTCATCCTGGAATAATACAGGTTTATTTTTAATGATATTTTGTATTATTTTAATTTCTTTACTGTAGGTTGTAATGAATGTTAAGAGAAAAATATATGTCTGGTTCGCTCACCCAATCACCTAGATTCTCCTCCGAACAGTAAGTCCATGCGGTGGTGCACGCCTTCAAGTCCTCGACTCCATGGCCAAGAGTGCAAAAATGAAGAGAAAAGCGGCACTCCACATACCCACCCCGGTACTGTCCAATGAAAGGCTTGTCTTTACTAAGAAAAAGTGGGGAACATCATGTGCGAGACAACGAATACGGATTGACGCGTTTCGACACTTATAGCGTCTCAATCATAATCCCCATTTGATGTCCCCCACTTTTTGTTAGTAAAGACAAGCCTTTTATTGGACAGTACCAGGTGGGTATTTGGAGTGCCACTTTTTTTTCTTCATTTTTGTAACGAATGTTGGTTTATTCGGATACTTCTCTCTACATTTCCGTTAATTTTGTGGGGGGAGAAGTTCTGAACGGGTTTTGTTGGTGCAAATGGTTTTGGCTCTGGTGATATTATAAATAGCATTTCCATGGCTCTTCTGTCATCCCACAGACACACGGAAGGGGATTCCAGTAGGAGAATTGCTCAGAGCTAAACGTAATTGTTCTACTAATTCATTATATGAAAAAGGAAGAGATTTGATAGAAACTAAAAGCTCAAGGTCATAGCAACTGGAATCTCACCAGAACCAAACAAAACCCGTTCAGAATTTCTCTCCCCACAAAATAAACGGAAATGTAGAGAGAAGTATCTGAATAAACCAACATTCGTTACAACCTACAGCAAAGAAATTAAAATAATACAAAATATCCTAAAATAAACTACACAAAGTCTTAGTAATGTTCCCACTAGAAGGCGCCGGCTTTGGGTCACCTTATATCTGCCAGTATAATTGGCGGACCTGATAACACTGACACTTGGCCAAGTCTTTTTATATGCGGAGCAAATCTATGTAAATGTTGGCAGTAACATTGATGAGACTATACACAACATTACAGACTTTATAAGTTGCAGTCCATACAATGTAGTCTCCTGCGTTACATGTATAGAATGTGAACTGGACTTTATGGGGTGCACAATACAGAACATATTAGTGTTTCTCCTAAAGGTCTGTAAGAAATGATCTGGTGTTACACTATAGAAATGTATCAGAATGTTTCTATATATATAATGTGCACACGGAGGGGTCTCTGATTTACCAGCCCTGATTTTCGGCTGGGATCGCTCGCTGTGCTTCCGGGGTGCTGGTATCAGACAACACTAGTCCATATCAAGTATCTATGACTAGGGACCACAACTGGTCTGAAACGCGTAGATAATTTTGCTGTATTCTTGTAGTGTTATATCCTGAAGAAATAAAGAACATTCCACGTTTTATATGACCACGTGGCGGCCGATCTCTCATGTTTACAAGAAGTGGGAAGGGCGTCCCTTATGATCAAGCACCCGAGGTAGAGCGGATTTCTCTCGGTTACCTTGGCGGATTACTTACTGGGATCCTTCTCAGCAGTAAACATGAGTTTTTTATATGCTTTGCCCTTCAACATGGAGTCACTAGAAGCGAGACTGAGGGCGTAGGCAGTGACGGCCAATGAGTACGGCTGTTGGACTTTCTCCAGGTTCAGACGTAGGTAGTCTATGGCTTTACTAATGCTTCGTGCCTACAATAGATGAAAGGAATGATGTCCTATGATGCGGTCGTAATATGTTTACAACGAGGGACATTGAAGATTACGCACCACTATGGTATCATCTTCCGGCATGGAACCCTTGGCATGATGGAGGGCCACCAAAACATAGGCAGTAAGAGACACATCTGCAGTCATCCCGGCAACACCACCCTATGTAGACAGAGATTATAGCACTAAATAATGAAACACAGTCCTCGGGTTCTCAGACTACGTTACTCTATGTCACAGATCATTGAAAACCAACGGATATATAGCAAATATGGAAGAAGCCCGGATATCCAGGTCCATGTTACCATCATATCTTGGTGGACTACTGGTGTGGTCTCCTTGAACGCTCCGTCGTCAGACTGTTTCGTGGTTAGGTATGTGGCAGATTGTCGTATTTCTTCTACCACCATTTCTTCAAGATATTTACGGGAGAAGGACATGACTTTAACCACAAAAGCTGTCAGCCTAAAATACAACAAAGGGTTTTCTTGTAGACCACCGGACAACCATAGACCATCTTCTGTATACAGTGCAGCATGGAGATCCCTACAATACAGAGGCTGAATGACAGCCTTCTCCCTATAGTCAACCAAAGGATCTACACTCTAGGAGACATGGAGTTAAGGTCTACCCCCAGACAAATAGGAAACAGATGTTGTGAAGCCATGGCCAGATCTTGCTCATTAACTATAGTGGTACCAGTAGATCTTATGACGTTATCAGGAACATTTTCTCTTGCTTATGCCCTTTAAATGCGAGGACTAGAGATGTCTCCACCTTACCACGTACTACTGGGCCTGTGCAGCCACGCACCATAGGATCCATCAGGCTTCCTGTACTGCAATATCCTCGAATATCCTGGGGACAACAAGATAGTCTATTTGTACAATGAAGCCACCAGTCATGTATTGTGTATACTCCATATTAGTTGTAGTATAGTTGGGAACCAACCAAAGTAATGGTGGCTATGGGCAGCTGAGCAGGACTCGAAACACATTCTGGAGGCCATAAATATCTCTAATGCAACAATTCTATACCAATTCCAATTCTCTAATGTTATTCCATACCATTTCTCATGTTCTCCAGGCCCTCGTCTTTGCGGTCAGGTGGTAGCATTGCCCACTTATCTGTATGGTCGAGGTATCGCAGAGCATAGACCCCTGGAGCCGTGGAGATCATTGTTTGCTCAGCACAACCGTATGGAACCCGAATCAGTCTGCTGACCCCATCGCTGCTCAGGGTGCTGTTTATGGTGTTTATGGGAGAGTCCACTGGGAAATATGATAAAAAAACATGCAAATGGTAATGTGAGGAGAGCAAAGATGGAGAAATTAGCAATTATGTAAGTATGAGGATCCATGAGGATGAGAATTTTTTAAAAATTCCCCTGAGAAGTCGTCAATTCGTTTGTTACCTTGCAGTTCATACAATGAGCAACTTCCATGAGGACACGAGGCGCGACCCAAGATGTACCATGGTCTCCAGCTCATTGCTGTTCTACTTACCGCTCATCTTGATACTGGACCGGAAATCTCCATCGGGGATCATATTTGAAGGAAGCTCCTCATCAAATGTGAACTCTCTTCTTCTCGAATCTGCAAGATGAACAGAAATATTAAGTAAATGGCAGGAGATACAATATTAGACGTCTTCTTTAACTCTCATTTGGTCTTGTTGTTTCTTCACATCCGAACGACTCCTTGAAGGCAAGAAAGTATTTGTTCAAGGGGATGTCATGTAAAACATCATATTAGGGGTTTTCCGGGGTCATTGATGATCTTGTTTAAGGCCATCAGACGAGTGAAGAAACAAACCGAACCCTCGCACCAATCGACCTGCTTAAAGTGACCAAGGACCTGAGGCAAGTGAAGTGGCCTCTGTATTACCAGGTGCCGTACATCATGTCTTGCCTGGTCCTTCACGTAACTAAGCTCCAGAAAGCTACAGAACACACACAGCCATGGGCAACAGAGAGGCCTCACTACTTATCAAACACCAAAGCTTCTTCAAGTCATTGATGGACAGATGTATGAAGAATTGTGTGTTACCAACATCCAATGACCATGTCTTACCCTTAGGGTCTACGATGAACGTTCGCTCTTCAAGTACTGAGACCCCTTCCCTCTAAGGAGAAGAAAACACAATGATTCTTATCTTAAAATAAAAATGTGTTGGATAATAAGAGATAACCTATAATCGTACCAGAATTTTGAGAGGTTTCTTCACAATGTCAGATATTCCGTATTGTCCCAGGGCCTTCACGATCAGCGTAGGGTTGGACTGTCCAATGGGCACCACAACAAATGGGATGGATATAGCGGAATTATTTGGCACTGTTACTATGTGTTCCACAGGGGCCCCTTCATCTGTGGTGGCGCTACATAAGTCTTCTGTCTTGTCTAGGAACACTCTAACCTGCACCAGGGAAGAAGAGCAAACAGGTCTGTCAAATATTCAGAACACCCTGATGATAAAGCGGGTCCTGGCCACGACCCATTACAGCATAATAACTACTGTGCAATAATCCTCTAGAGCACTGGGTTCCCTACAATGCCGGAGGGGTTGTCACGATTGGCGCACAGGGGTATTTATACAACCAGGAGGTTTAGTATAAAAAACATTTTTTATACTATCTCAGAAACACGACGCGTTTCGGTTTTAACTGTGACTCCTTTATCAAGTCAAAAGAGACTGCAGTGTCGGTTGAAGGGTTAACTAGCTGAGGCTTACCATACAATAACACCCACCAAAGCACCAGAGACTCTATAATCAACAACCAGATTACCGGGGACTAAACTATAACCCAGTAGAGCAACCAAATCACCAGAGACACATACAAAGCCGGATAGGGAGGACATGATAACCCACTAGAGCACCAGGGACACATACAAAGCCGGATAGGGAGGACATGATAACCCACTAGAGCACCAGGGACACATCCAAAGCCGGATAGGGAGTGCATGATAACCCACTAGAGCACCAGGGACTGAACTCTTTGGGTTCTATAGGTGACATTCTCTGGACCTATGTGACCGCACCCTAGTGAGGAGTCCCACTTACCTTCAGAGGATTCTCATGGTAATTATACAAGACCGGCCTCAGCTCCATCTGCTCAAACCTCTTCACAGAATATGGGACCCGGAGATGTACATGGAATCTCTTGAAGACTGTGACCTTGACAGGGTCGGCCACGCAGAATCCTATGGACAATAGAAGCCTCAGATTTTACTTACCCAAACCAACCTCAAAACAAGAGAATATCTGGAAATTGTCTCACCTCTTCCTTTAGACATCCCGACGCCTTGTATCTCCCAGGTGGTGAGAGAGTCAGGAACAGCTACAGTTTCTCTATTGGAGGAGAATTGAGCTTATATCATGCTGCTATCATTTATATAATAGGTAAAGAACATGTGAAACCTGATGATATCTGGTCCCTATTGGCGTAGACTTTCTACTACACCAGGTCAAAGGGTTTTGAGTTCTCCGGTGTTAGGTCAAAGATATTCCTTTATTCTGAAGTTACCGATGAGAACATCGAGTGTAATCACAGGTATGTCTACTCAGAACTCTACTCAGGGGCTTACAGAGGCCTGGGGACATCCAACACCACAGTAGGTCCCACCAGAGTCTGTCCATATCTAGTCGCTGTCCATTGACAATATTGGTTACCTCCGTCAACACAAGATCCCTGGTGGTTACCTGATCAATGGGGATCCAAATACTCCGTCCCCTTTACCAGGCCTAGGGCACCAACCTAATTGAGTGGTGGCTTTGGGCCTCCATTCTGCTTTTTGGAACTGATGAGTGTAGTCAAGCACTCAACTTGGCTTCTCTATGAAAGTCCCATAGCGTTGAATGGAGCACCAACACATATGCAGGAAAATTATTGCTCCGATTTTAACTATTTTTGTGGTTGTTGTATTGAATCCTAAAAATCCACAATGGAAAAAAATGAATTACGAAACACAATACCGGTGCATCTTGTTGACGTTTATGCTTCTCCAAAACCAGCTTTCTGGAAAAAATGCTCGGACCATGGCGTCCCCTTCATCTGTGAAGTCCTCCTCTTCTTCCTCTACTTGTGCTGAAGGGAGGCAGATGGAATGATGGTCATTACTTTCCTGACACGTGTATTCAAGGCCAGTGATTGGCTGCATAAGGAGGTGAAATATGCAAATATATTTTCCAGGATGGAAATCCCCGCTTTAATCCCATCATGTCATTAGGCTTCCTGAAAGTCATGCTTGATGATAATGGAGCTGCTATACAAGGGAGCAAAAGAGGAATGGTATTCTACGTCCCACCCTGACATTTTTTGGGGCATATTTCCCAGAATCCCCTAGTGGAGCATCAATAGCTATAAGTCTCCACTCGCCTGCAAGGCAGCCTTAATAGGCAAAGTCTCTGTAAGGAGAACACTCAATTCCTGAGCCTGGAACTGTATTACTTAGACGTATTAGATGTAAACATTGCACATCAGGCTCCATTGTAAGCAGCGGCTCTCTACCGGTGGAGACCCATATGACCGGGTAACATTATCCATTACATGCAGCCATCACATTATATCCAATAAATCTCTTTAGAATAACCATATATATTTAATAACATTCCTTACTTCTCCCGATGACGTCCTTCCGCTTCTTCTTCTGGATTTCCTTTCGCAGGTTCTCGGCGTATTTGCAGCAGTCAGTGAACGCTTTACGGCATTCAAGATCTTCGATGCGGCCGGCTCGATTTTCACACTTCTTTTCCATACGTGGAGGCAGGGCCTTCATCCCGGTCACACAACATTGCTTCAGCTTCTGGGTGGGGAATCGGTTTACTGCAACGATATAAGAAGATGACATGAGATCGATCAGAATAAAATGGAAAGAATCCAAGATTAGTGAATGAGAATTTCTCCATGGACATTCACCACAGTGGGCCGGTTCTATCTCCAGTGACTTCCATTGATGTGGAAGTAAAGTTATCGCAAAGCTTCTGCTCTGTCCAGGTCCTCCATAACATAGATGAATCTACTTCCCCATCCAGGACAGGAGCCATGGTGTCCGCTTCCCCTACACAACTCTTCATTTTTTCCCAATTTCCCTCCGAACTTTGCCAAAAACATATTTCTTTGTGAGATGGATGTCTACATGAGGTGTCACCTACCAGTCTTACTGGGTCTTGTTCATTACATGTAGGTCATAAATTGTGTCCCATACTTAGGCCAGATCCTAAACCTATTAAGACCTGTATGAACTGAGGACATTTTAAAAGAAGAAGCTAAAAGTGTAACTCCCAGGACCCCACGGCAGGGCCACGGTCTCCAGATTTACCTTTCTGGTTGGCAAGTGCATTAAATTCTGCAGATCTCCTCTTCCTTTGAGAAACCTTACAGCCAAGTTCTACAAGAAAGTAATAGGAAAAGTCCAGTCACTTCTATATCCATAGTCCATCCTCTGTTCATTGAACTGGAGAACCTTTGTTCTGTATCATTGGTGCCACCATTTCCTACTTGAAGAGAGAACATTAGGAATAAGGTGACCTGATATGAGTTGTACCACAATATGGTCGTGTGAAGGAGGACCACCTCTACGACACTCGGCTTAGAAGAAAGTTTGTGAGTTTTAAGAAGTAACGGAAGTCGGAGAAAAGTCTAGGATGGGTCTCCTATAGTCAGGGACCATCAATTCTCTTTCATCCTACACTTTACCATTTAAAGCACATAAATATAAAATGTAATTGGAAATTTTCCATTTGACTCAATTTTGAGAAAATAAATGTATGGAATGTACAGAATAATTGCCGTTTTAGTTGACAATCACCGTTCATGTGGCTGTATCCGGCCGAGGAGATGAATGCCAATCCTGCATCCATGAAGACGGATTTATAGTCCTTTCCGCTTCCAGCGGAGCAGCCCAGGTCATAGTCATTCATGGACTTAAAAACCTGGAAGACAGGAAGATCAGCACCAGAAGAAAGACATAAAAGTGACACTGACCTGGTTATCCAGTACATGTCGGGGCCCACCTTGCCTTGGGTCAGCTTGTTCTTGGAGTTTAGGATGTACACGGCCGTATCTACGGCATTGAGCGACACCGATGTCACATCATCTGTCTCTATGGTGAGCTGAAATGTTTTTCCAGGTTCTATACTGTCATCCAGGTTGGTCCTAAGTTGTAGCTGAAAATAAGAGATAAATTCACACACAATTTCCAGCCTGGGTTCGGGGGGCACCTGAGGACACTGGGGTTACCTTTCCTTCACAGACATCAGTGACGTCCACCCAGGCAGAATTGGCCACAATCTCAGATCCCAGGTAATAGTAGGCGAGAATTCGGAAGGAGGGAACCATTTTGGCTGTGACATGGACGTTGGTGACCATGAAATCTGCTCTGTTAATGGACTTCAAATCAAGGATCTGCCCTTTATTAAGAATCTAAGAAGAAGATATAAAAGATGAATAATGCGTCACAGTATCATTGTCAGCTCAATTATTGTGGGGAGACACATTTCAAGAATTACTAAGAAATAGACCCCAGCGGCCTGTACATTAGGTTATTGTCTGCTGAACCTCTGGGGTCCAGGATTGGGGGAGAGCAAGGTCCGAGCTGAGGTTCCTCTGGTTCTCTGGTGGACTTGTATGGATACATAGATCGCACTTGTCAATTCTACAGGAATGATCCATAAAAAGAACGTCTAGAAGTCCCGGAGGAGTGGACAGATCCCCAGGGCTTTCAGTTATTAGATATCACGACGCTCTCACATCACAACAATTGGTTTCTAATTACCCCAAGAGACCTGGTCCATACAAAATGGGGTCACACTCAAAAAGTTTTGCACCCAATTCCAGGAATTTTGGATGTTGGAAAATAAAGCATAGATTACCACCGGGGAAGTCACATAGCGCCGGCGCTTCCCTTATACTGTAGCTCACTTGTCGGCTTTGCTGTATAGACTAGGACACTATGAGCGGAGTCATCTCTTTGTCTTAGAGGACAAAGATGTAATAAAAGCTGGACTGTGCTCCATGTTACACACACACAATACCTGGGTAGGTGGCCACTAGAGATGGAAGTTGTTGTTAGATCCTATAATCCCTTATCTGCTCACCATGTAATAAACCTTCTTCACTCTTCCAGGATCGGGTGTTAAGACCTTCATTGCAATCCGAACACTTTCTCCGGGGTTCAGTATTTGGTTTGGGAATTCCAGATGGAGGAAGCTGTTTGCTTTGGATGTATATGATATAAGGTGCAGCAGCTCCTCCTGACTGGCCCCGACATCTCCTGCTGTCACCTGTAGGATAAAATGCAGCAATGTCCACCATGATATCATAAAATATCTCTATTAAGTGAAAGTTGTTTAACATGTTCCTAATTCCCAATGTTGTGACCCTTAAACAGATCGTGCCACACTGATCCCATGACTATGAGCGTATGAAGGCTCCAGAATACATAGGAAGCCCCTAGAAGCCCCTATGGATGGGGGGATGATATACATGTAGGCCATTACCTTAAGATCAATGGTTTTCTGTTTGGTGTTTGTGTTGATTTGGAAGAAAGTTGCCCCGTTGTTGTCAGACCTGGAGGAACCTAATTCAACATTATCTTGTAAGAGCTTGACCACGACGCCAGGAGCTGGGGAGCCGTCTGTATGAGTGACCTCTGCCTGTCAACGAAAGCGACCTCGATTTATGAATGTCTTATTTTTGAATGGCATCTTGCCCTCTTTATAAGGTGGTAGGACATATTAGATGTTTGTCAACCAACACAAGCAACTGGCCACATCCCAACAGACTGCTCCATCTTTATCTGATAGGACATCCCAATACCAGTGATTAACTGGTCCCAACACTGTGCTTTCTACCAATGATAAGGGGAAAATTGTAAATCAGTGACGGTGCGAGACCTGGGCCCCACACTAAGAGTTGTCTATTATTAGCCCTGTACGCCCCAACATAGACTGGACGCCCCCGCCCCCCCTGCAGTTGTCTATTCCAGGTGGAATTTTGGATCAAACATCAGATTTGTCTTCAAGTTTTATCCTCAGTAGACAAAAAGACTCCATCCTCTTACCATGACGGCCGCCGGAGCCCCAGGGACAAAGTATCGCCTTGTTTTGGACAAATCCAAGATGTACGGGGACCGGACAAATTTCACATAGGTGACCTCATTCTCTTCTAATGTCCCAGCTAGAAGAAGAAGGGACTAAATCAAAGTGGGCATCAGGTCACGAGGAAGAACAGCAATGAGGTCTAGATAAAGGCGACCTTTCCTTATAACTTGTGTGTGAAATTGTAGCTCCGCTCTGGTCACTTCAGTGAAGGTGACCTGCAATACCTGGCATAACCTGCATTGGAAGAAAGCAGCAATATCTTCTAAGAGAAGATTGTGGGACTTACACGCGGCCTCCATCACACTGACTGCAATGTAAAAGATGGACCCCACCAGGTTTTCTTCTGGCTGGTTAATCTTCTTCACAATGTCATCTTTCTTCACTCTGACGGTTCCCTCTCCCTCTGTCAGCTGAAATATGAGGAAAAGTAAAACTCAATATTCCATGAAACGCAAACATTTTGCCTCCCGCTGATCCTAAAGATCACATTTGAAGAGCCCGGAAAGGAAGTGTTCAATTCCTCTGCAGCGCCACCACAGGAGAAGTGAAGTATTTCATGTACCAGGTCCTCCAAAGCGGGGGACACCCCATGTAGCATCGATGAGGAATGAGACAGAAGTGTAATAATCTGTCAGCTACAGTAATATAGAAGTAACGCACCTTTACATTCTGCTCCAATCCTTGCAGCATAGTCTTCTGCCCGTCCTGACCTATGACCCCCAGGCGCACATAAGTGATGCCTTTAACGGCCTCTCCATACACATATCTGAATCAATCACAAAGAGACAAAAGACATTGTAAGTGAAGTTATGGTGCTCAGGATAGAAAACATTGCATGAGGATTATGCCGGAAATCATTTGTAGCAGAGCCTGCGGTAGTCCTATCCAGCCCCATATTCTGGGGAATCATTTGTGAGCTACAGCCTCAGCCAGCCCTGCCCCAGCCTGCCCGCTACCAGGCTCCTGCACTGTCTACTGCACTGCTGCTGGATGCTTGTACCTGAATGAAGTTCTGTGAGTTTGGACCATTAGCATCCACAGATGAGCCTCGGCTAGCAGCATTACTATCAAGGGCATCCCCGATACCATCAGCCGGGGATGGTTACCCATAAGGGGGTGGACCAGGTGGATCTTTACAGACCCCTTATTACACATCCCTATGAGCCCTGATGGATTTGTAAGAAACAACACCAGCTAGAAGACGGCCACCGGGAAAATCCAGCTAGGCCTCATGACCAAGACCACTCCACTCCTGGACTAAAGCTCCTCGAAACCTGTTAGGACCTGGTGGGCATATTATAGGTCCGACACCCAGCAACTTCACGTATCAGAAGACAGAAGAGTGCTCACCAAGCACAGCGCCATAGATTCTATTGTGGCTGTGATTAGTTTTGCAGTGGGATAGAACGGCAATCAGGAGCAGCAACACAGAACATCATGAGGCTGAAGCAGTTGATCAGGGTGGGGGCCATTACGATCAATTGTAAGGATCCTGCAGGGTTACCCCTCAGAGGCCAGAGCCCCCGAGTCCAGCAGTCACTGCAAGGGACACGTCTACACAAGTCTCCATGTATTATAGTCATCAGGTACCTGGCTTCAATTTTGATTTGTAATTCTTTTGAAAAAATCAAGAAATAGGGAAGTTCTGGAATAATCTTCACCTCAAAGTTTGGCAAAACTGAAAGTGAAAAAGAAAAGAATTAAGAAGTGACATAAGGACCAATCACCAATGATGTGATGTTTGTAGGGTCACATGACAGCTGGAGCGGTGACGGTGCCCGTCCAGGACCTCACCCTGATCCGCCCCAGGACCTCGCCCTGCTCCGCCCAGGACCTCGCCCTGATCCGCCCAGGACCTCGCCCTGATCCATCCAGGACCTCACCCTGATCCGCCCAGGACCTCGCCCTGCTCCGCCCAGGACCTCGCCCTGATCCGCCCAGGACCTCGCCCTGATCCTTCCAGGACCTCAGCCTGATCCACCCGGAACCCCTCGCCCTGATCCGCCCAGGACCTCACCCTGATCCGCCCAGGACCTCGCCCTGATCCGCCCAGGACCTCGCCCTGATCCGCCCAGGACCTCGCTCTGATCCGCCCAGGACCTCGCCCTGATCAGCCCAGGACCTCGCCCTGATCCGTCTAGGACCCCGCCCTGATCCGCCCAGGACCTCGCCCTGATCCATCCAGGACCTCAGCCTGATCCACCCGGAACCCCTCGCCCTGATCCGCCCAGGACCTCACCCTGATCCGCCCCAGGACCTCGCCCTGCTCCGCCCAGGACCTCGCCCTGATCCGCCCAGGACCTCGCCCTGATCCATCCAGGACCTCGCCCTGATCCGCCCAGGACCTCGCCCTGCTCCGCCCAGGACCTCGCCCTGATCCGCCCAGGACCTCGCCCTGATCCATCCAGGACCTCAGCCTGATCCACCCGGAACCCCTCGCCCTGATCCGCCCAGGACCTCACCCTGATCCGCCCAGGACCTCGCCCTGATCCGCCCAGGACCTCACCCTGATCCGCCCAGGACCTCGCCCTGATCAGCCCAGGACCTCGCCCTGATCCGTCTAGGACCCCGCCCTGATCCGCCCAGGACCTCGCCCTGATCCATCCAGGACCTCAGCCTGATCCACCCGGAACCCCTCGCCCTGATCCGCCCAGGACCTCACCCTGATCCGCCCCAGGACCTCACCCTGATCCGCCCAGGACCTCGCCCTGATCAGCCCAGGACCTCGCCCTGATCCGTCTAGGACCCCGCCCTGATCCGCCCAGGACCTCGCCCTGATCCATCCAGGACCTCAGCCTGATCCACCCGGAACCCCTCGCCCTGATCCGCCCAGGACCTCACCCTGATCCGCCCAGGACCTCGCCCTGATCCGTCTAGGACCCCACCCTGATCCGCCCAGGACCTCGCCCTGATCCGTCTAGGACCCCGCCCTGATCCGCCCAGGACCTCGCCCTGATCCGCCCAGGACCTCGCCCTGATCCATCCAGGACCTCAGCCTGATCCTCCCGGAACCCTTCGCCCTGATCCGCCCAGGACCTTGCCCTGATCCGCCCAGGACCTTGCCCTGATCCGCCCAGGACCTCGCCCTGATCACCCAGGATCTCGCCCTGATCCCTCAAGGACCTCGCCCTGATCCGCCCAGGACCGCAACCTGATCCACCCAGGACCTGACGTTGATCCGTCCAGGACCTCAACCTGATCCGCCCAGGACCTCGCCCTGATCTGCCCAGGACCTCGCCCTGATCCGTCTAGGACCCCGCCCTGATCCGCCCAGGACCTCGCCCTGATCCGCCCAGGACCTCGCCCTGATCCATCCAGGACCTCAGCCTGATCCTCCCGGAACCCTTCGCCCTGATCCGCCCAGGACCTTGCCCTGATCCGCCCAGGACCTCGCCCTGATCACCCAGGAACTCGCCCTGATCCGCCCAGGACCTCAACCTGATCCACCCAGGACCTGACGTTGATCCGTCCAGGACCTCAACCTGATCCGCCCAGGACCTCGCCCTGATCTGCCCAGGACCTTGACCTCTCCCTGATGCGTCCAGGACCTTGACCCATGTGGTAGCGATGCTCTGTACTAGATACTCACCGTATTTCTTAACTTCAAATTCTGTGGTGAAGTTGGTTTCTGGGGCCTTGTTGTAATAAGCGGAAATCTTCCAGGCTCCGGGACTGGGGGGGAAAGATGAGAATCAAGACAACATTTCTATATATTATATGTTACTACATACACGGGGGGTGTACCTGCGCCTTGGCACATGACCGTTTGTATTTTTTGGTCTAAAACTTGCGGTGGCCATATATGCTTGTAAAATCTACGGTTGTGTCCCTGAGGCTTCCCTTACGTGTAGTTATTTTCCTCCTTTTTCCTGCACTTTACACCACAAAACTGCTGTGAAAATTTACTAACATCTGTACAACCAAAACTATATACAGGGGGAACGGAAAGTATCCACACCCCTCTAAATCTGTCACTCGTTGTTTCATTGCAGCCAATTGATAAGATCAAAAAATCTGTTTTTTTTTGCTCTTTTATGTGCCCTCTGCCCCCCAGCAATGTGCACTCTGCCCCCCATAATGTGCCCTCTGCCCCCCAGTAATGTGCCCTCTGCCCCCCAGTAATGTGCCCTCTGCCCCCCAGTAATGTGCCCTCTTCCCCCAGTAATGTGCACTGTGCTCCCAAGTAATGTGCCCTCTGCCCCCCAGCAATGTGCCCTCTGCCCCCCAGTAATGTGCCCTCTGCCCCCCAGTAATGTGCCCTCTGCCCCACAGTAATGTGCCCTCTGCCCCACAGTAATGTGCACTGTGCTCCCAAGTAATGTGCCCTCTGCCCCCCAGCAATGTGCCCTCTGCCCCCCCCAGTAATGTGCCCTCTGCCTCCCAGTAATGTGCCCTCTGCCCTCCCAGTAATGTGCCCACTGCCCCCCAGTAATGTGCCCTCTGTCCCCCCAGTAATGTGCACTCACCCCCCCAGTAATGTGCCCTCTGCTCCCCCAGTAATGTGCCCTCTGCTCCCCAGTAATGTGCACTCTGCCCCCCAGTAATGTGCACTCTGCCCCCAGGTAATGTGCCCTCTGTCCCCCCAATAATGTGCTTTCTGCTCCCCAGTAATCTGCACTCTGCCCCTCTAGTAATGTGCCCTCTGCCCCACCAGTCATATGCCCTCTGCCTCCCAGTAATGTGCCCTCTGCCCCCAGTAATATGCCCACTGCCCCCAGTAATATGCCCTCTGCCCCCAGTAATATGCCCTCTGCCCCCAGTAATATGCCCTCTGCCCCCAGTAATATGCCCTCTGCCCCCAGTAATGTGCCCTCTGCCCCCAGTAATGTGCCCTCTGCCCCCAGTAATATGCCCTCTGCCCCCAGTAATATGCCCTCTGCCCCCAGTAATGTGCCCTCTGCCCCCAGTAATATGCCCTCTGCCCCCAGCAATGTGCCCTCCCCCCCAGTAATGTGCCCTCTGCCCCCCCCAGTAATATGCCCTTTGCCCCCAGTAATGTGCCCTCTTCCCCCAGTAATATGCCCTCTGCCCCCAGTAATGTGCCCTCTGCCCCCAGTAATATGCCCTCTGCCCCCAGTAATATGCCCTCTGCCCCCAGTAGTGTGCCCTCTGCCCCCAGTAGTGTGCCCTCTGCACCCCCAGTAATGTGCCCTCTGCACCCCCAGTAATGTGCCCTCTGCACCCCCAGTAATGTGCACTGTGCCCCCATCTTGACAGAATAAAAACTGAAATGTATTCAGACCCTTTGCTGTGACATGCCCTTCTTATCCTCCTTGAGATGGTTCTACTCCTCCATTGGAGTCCAGCTGTGTTTAAACTGATTGGACTTGTTTAGGAAAGGCTACACCTGTCTATAGACCTCACAGCTCACAGTGCATGTCAGATCACAAGAGAATCATGAGGTCTAAGGAACTGTCCAGGGAGCTCTGAGACGGAATTGTGGCACAGATCTGGCCAAGGTTACAAAAGAATTTGTGCAGCACTCAAGTTTCCTAAGAACACAGTGGCCTCCATAATGCTTAAATTGAAGAAGTTTGGGACGACCACAAATCTTCCTCTCCCTGGCTGTCCAGACAAACTAAGCAATGGTGTGAGAAGAGTCATGGTGAGTTGTAAAGAAGACCCCGGGATCCCTGTGTCTGAGCTCCAGAGATACAGGAGGGAAATGGGAGAAAGTTCTACAAAGTCAACTATCACTGCAGGATCCAGCAGTGTGGAGAAAACCAGCTCATGACCTGCCAGATACAATCCCAGCAGTGCCGCATGGTGGGGACAGCATCAGGCTATGGGGGGGCAAGACCACTGGGTGTCATAGAAGGAAAGATGAATGCGGCCAAGTACAGAGATATCCTGGATGAAAACCTCTTCCAGATGCTCTGGACCTCAGACTGGGCCGAACCTTCCAAAAAGACAATGACCCCAAGCCCACAGCTAAAAAGCCAAAGCAGAAGCTTCAGAACATCTCTGTGATCATTCCTGACTGGCCCAGACAGAACCCGGAACTAAAACCAATGGAGAATCTCTGGAAAGACCTGAAAATGTCTCCACCAATGTTCACCATACAACCTGAGGGACCTGGAGAGGATCTGAAAGGAAGAGGCAGAGGATCCCCAAATCCAGGGTTGAGGAACATGTAGCATCTACCCAAGTATCTTCCAGGCTGCTCCAGCTCCAAAACTTATACTCAACATCGAGCAAAGGGGCCGAATACTCACCCCGGGGGCTGAATACTCATCACCATGTGATATTTCAGTTTTTCGTATTTTATAATTGAGCAAAAATATCAACATTTCAGTTTTTTTCAATCCAGATGGGGGCAGAGGTTCAAATTAATGAGCAAAAAAATAACTTGAAAGGGTGTGAATACTTTCCGTACCCGCAGATAGATAATCGACAGACGTGATATAGTGTAGATTTATGGACGGATTATATAAATAGATAAAAGATACAATAAATCTGGTGGAGAATGTGACGAGGACACAGACGGAGGCGGCAGGTGACCCGGTAGATGTGATGTCGCCCGACATGTAGGCGGGGTCAGGACTTACGTGGAGATATCGGGAATCTGGATATTTAGGTTTATGACAGACGCCATCTTCTGAAAACTCGCTATTTGTAGCCCCTCGGCATTCTGGGTAATATCAACGACAGGAAAAGAAAAACGTGTGAGGAAAAACAGGAAACAAATCAACAATGAGATTCACATTCCAAAATCCACGGTCACCAAAAAATAAGCACCATGTCCTACAAAACACAAGTCCTGGAGGGCAAAATCTGACAAATCTCCTGCCGCTGCCAGAAATGTTCCCCATACGCTGGGACCTAGCAGTGTTCACTGCCAAATAAAACCGAAAACCGTCAAAGGTCGTCCGAAAAAAACAGAGCAGACGACAAACAAAAACGGGTCAACAAGGAAGTTACAACCCAGAAGGAGTTCTGCATAATTAGCTCAGATTGCCTGCAGAGCCTCCACAGGAGGAGTGAAGTATTACATATTCCCCATCTACATGGGGCAAGACAAATCCTCCTGGAGAAACTCCTCCCTCTACATATTCTGTGGCTTTATAGAGATACTGCCCATGTTACGTCCTGCGCTCGTCTACGAGACCCCTCTAGAGTCATAGAGTCATCTGCTACATCCACGACTACTCACAGACACGGAGATGGTGGTCATTTCTGTAGCCGGTCTCATCATGTGATCCAAATTAAACACCCGAAATTGTACTAGAAAGACAAGAATCAACCATGAAAGATACACAATAGATGATAGAGAGGAGATAGAGAGAAGATAGTGAGGAAATAGACCGGAGATAGACAGGAGATAGGCCGGAGATAGAGAGGAGATAGACAGGAGATAGTCAGGAGATAGGGAGGAGATAGTCAGGAGATAGAGAGGAGATAGGGAGGAGATATTCAGGAGATAGAGAGGAGATAGACAGGAGATAGTCAGGAGATAGAGAGGAGATAGGGAGGAGATATTCAGGAGATAGAGAGGAGATAGTCATGAGATAGGGAGGAGATAGGGAGGAGATAGACAGGAGATAGACAGGAGATAGAGAGGAGATAGACAGGAGATAGCAGGAGATAGACAGGAGATAGAGAGGAGATAGTCAGGAGATAGTCAGGAGATAGCGAGGAGATAGGGAGGAGATAGTCAGGAGATAGGGAGGAGATAGTCAGGAGATAGAGAGGAGATAGGGAGGAGATAGAGAGGAGATAGGGAGGAGATAGAGAGGAGATAGAGAGGAGATAGACAGGTGATAGACAGGAGATAGAGAGGAGATAGTCAGGAGATAGACAGGAGATAGACAGGAGATAGAGAGGAGATAGGGAGGAGATAGTCAGGAGATAGCGACGAGATAGGGAGGAGATAGACAGGAGATAGAAGGGAGATAGTCAGGAGATAGAGAGGAGATAGTCAGGAGATAGACAGGTGATAGTCAGGAGATAGAGAGGAGATAGACAGAAGATAGGCCAGAGATAGTCAGGAGATAGTCAGGAGATAGCGAGGAGATAGGGAGGAGATAGACAGGAGATAGATAGGAGATAGAGAGGAGATAGTCAGGAGATAGAGAGGACATAGTCAGGAGATAGAGGGGAGATAGTCAGGAGATAGTCCGGAGATAGACAGGAGATAGTCAGGAGATAGACAGGAGATAGTCAGGAGATAGACAGGAAATAGAAAGGAGATACACAGGAAATAGATAGGAGATAGACAGGTGATAGACAGGAGATAGAGAGGAGATAGAGAGGAGATGGTCAGGAAATAGACAAGAGATAGGGAGGAGATAGACAGGAGATAGATAGGAGATAGAGAGGAGATAGTCAGGAGATAGAGAGGAGATAGTCAGGAGATAGACAGGAGATAGTCAGGAGATAGACAGGAGATAGAGAGGAGATGGTCAGGAAATAGACAGGAGATAGGGAGGAGATAGACAGGAGATAGATAGGAGATAGAGAGGAGATAGTCAGGAGATAGAGAGGAGATAGTCAGGAGATAGAGAGGAGATAGTCAGGAGATAGAGGGGAGATAGTCAGGAGATAGTCCGGAGATAGACAGGAGATAGAGAGGAGATATTCAGGAGATAGAGGGGAGATAGTCAGGAGATAGTCAGGAGATAGATAGGAGATAGTCAGGAGATAGACAGGAAATAGAAAGGAGATACACAGGAAATAGATAGGAGATAGACAGGTGATAGACAGGAGATAGAGAGGAGATAGAGAGGAGATGGTCAGGAAATAGACAGGAGATAGACAGGAGATAGATAAGGAGATAGAGAGGAGATAGAGAGGAGATAGTCAGGAGATAGAGAGGAGATAGTCAGGAGATAGACAGGAGATAGTCAGGAGATAGAGAGGAGATGGTCAGGAAATAGACAGGAGATAGGGAGGAGATAGACAGGAGATAGATAGGAGATAGAGAGGAGATAGTCAGGAGATAGGGAGGAGATATTCAGGAGATAGAGAGGAGATAGTCATGAGATAGGGAGGAGATAGGGAGGAGATAGAGAGGAGATAGACAGGAGATAGAGAGGAGATAGACAGGAGATAGAGAGGAGATAGTCAGGAAATAGACAGGAGATAGGCCGGAGATAGGCCGGAGATAGACAGGAGATAGAGAGGAGATAGACAGGAGATAGTCAGGAGATAGAGAGGAGATAGGGAGGAGATATTCAGGAGATAGAGAGGAGATAGTCATGAGATAGGGAGGAGATAGGGAGGAGATAGACAGGAGATAGACAGGAGATAGAGAGGAGATAGACAGGAGATAGCAGGAGATAGACAGGAGATAGAGAGGAGATAGTCAGGAGATAGTCAGGAGATAGCGAGGAGATAGGGAGGAGATAGTCAGGAGATAGGGAGGAGATAGTCAGGAGATAGAGAGGAGATAGACAGGTGATAGACAGGAGATAGGGAGGAGATAGAGAGGAGATAGAGAGGAGATAGACAGGTGATAGACAGGAGATAGAGAGGAGATAGTCAGGAGATAGACAGGAGATAGAGAGGAGATAGGGAGGAGATAGTCAGGAGATAGCGAGGAGATAGGGAGGAGATAGACAGGAGATAGAAGGGAGATAGTCAGGAGATAGAGAGGAGATAGTCAGGAGATAGACAGGTGATAGTCAGGAGATAGAGAGGAGATAGACAGAAGATAGGCCAGAGATAGGCAGGAGATAGTCAGGAGATAGCGAGGAGATAGGGAGGAGATAGACAGGAGATAGATAGGAGATAGAGAGGAGATAGTCAGGAGATAGAGGGGAGATAGTCAGGAGATAGTCCGGAGATAGACAGGAGATAGTCAGGAGATAGACAGGAGATAGTCAGGAGATAGACAGGAAATAGAAAGGAGATACACAGGAAATAGATAGGAGATAGACAGGTGATAGACAGGAGATAGAGAGGAGATAGAGAGGAGATGGTCAGGAAATAGACAAGAGATAGGGAGGAGATAGACAGGAGATAGAGAGGAGATAGTCAGGAGATAGACAGGAGATAGTCAGGAGATAGACAGGAGATAGAGAGGAGATGGTCAGGAAATAGACAGGAGATAGGGAGGAGATAGACAGGAGATAGATAGGAGATAGAGAGGAGATAGTCAGGAGATAGAGAGGAGATAGTCAGGAGATAGAGAGGAGATAGTCAGGAGATAGAGGGGAGATAGTCAGGAGATAGTCCGGAGATAGACAGGAGATAGAGAGGAGATATTCAGGAGATAGAGGGGAGATAGTCAGGAGATAGTCAGGAGATAGATAGGAGATAGTCAGGAGATAGACAGGAAATAGAAAGGAGATACACAGGAAATAGATAGGAGATAGACAGGTGATGGACAGGAGATAGAGAGGAGATAGATAAGGAGATAGAGAGGAGATAGAGAGGAGATAGTCAGGAGATAGAGAGGAGATAGTCAGGAGATAGACAGGAGATAGTCAGGAGATAGATAGGAGATGGTCAGGAAATAGACAGGAGATAGACAGGAGATAGATAAGGAGATAGAGAGGAGATAGAGAGGAGATAGTCAGGAGATAGAGAGGAGATAGTCAGGAGATAGACAGGAGATAGTCAGGAGATAGAGAGGAGATAGTCAGGAGATAGAGAGGAGATAGTCAGGAGATAGACAGGAGATGGTCAGGAAATAGACAGGAGATAGGGAGGAGATAGACAGGAGATAGATAGGAGATAGAGAGGAGATAGTCAGGAGATAGAGAGGAGATAGTCAGGAGATAGAGAGGAGATAGAGGGGAGATAGTCAGGAGATAGAGAGGAGATAGTCAGGAGATAGAGAGGAGATAGTCAGGAGATAGAGAGGAGATAGTCAGGAGATAGAGGGGAGATAGTCAGGAGATAGTCCGGAGATAGACAGGAGATAGAGAGGAGATATTCAGGAGATAGAGGGGAGATAGTCAGGAGATAGTCAGGAGATAGGAGATAGAGAGGAGATAGACAGGAGATAGGAGATAGAGAGGAGATAGACAGGAGATAGAGAGGAGATAGTCAGGAGATAGACAGGAGATAGAGAGGAGATGGTCAGGAAATAGACAGGAGATAGAGAGGAGATAGTCAGGAGATAGACAGGAGATAGTCCGGAGATAGAGAGGAGATAGGGAGGAGATAGAGAGGAGATAGGGAGGAGATAGAGAGGAGATAGAGAGGAGATAGTCAGGAGATAGAGAGGAGATAGTCAGGAGATAGAGGGGAGATAGTCAGGAGATAGAGAGGAGATAGAGAGGAGATAGTCAGGAGATAGAGAGGAGATAGTCAGGAGATAGAGGGGAGATAGTCAGGAGATAGTCAGGAGATAGAGAGGAGATAGTCAGGAGATAGAGGGGAGATAGTCAGGAGATAGTCCGGAGATAGGGAAGAGATAGAAAGGAGATAGACAGGAGATAGTCAGGAGATAGAGGGGAGATAGTCAGGAGATAGAGGGGAGATAGTCAGGAGATAGAAAGGAGATAGTCAGGAGATAGAGGGGAGATAGTCAGGAGATGAAGGGGAGATAGTCAGGAGATAGTCAGGAGATAGTCCGGAGATAGACAGGAGATAGTCAGGAGATAGAGAGGAGATAGTCAGGAGATAGACAGGAGATAGTCAGGAGATAGTCAGGAGATAGTCAGGAGATAGTCAGATAGACAAGAGATAGACTGGAGATAGTCAGGAGATAGACAGGAAATAGAGAGGAGATAGACAGGAGATAGACAGGAGATAGTCAGGAGATAGGGAGGAGATAGAGAGGAGATAGAGAGGAGATAGTCAGGAGATAGACAGGAGATAGACAAGAGATAGACTGGAGATAGTCAGGAGATAGACAGGAGATAGTCAGGAGATAGATAGATAGGAGATAGTCAGGAGATAGCGAGGAGATAGTCAGGAGATAGACAGGAGGTAGGTTATAGGTTGGACTTGATGGACTTTTTCTAACCATATTTAATACAATAGAAATAATTAATGAATAGATAAAGTACAGAGGACGCGGCTCCACCCACTGATGTTTTTACTTGGACCTGTTGGGTTACGGTTCCTTCTATTCTCCACTATCGGGGGACCTGAAGCCCCTGCCCAATAACTTGCGCCCATTTTTTGTGCTGGTTTCTATAGATACCTTTCTCCTTGGGGGTGTATATGCTCTTGTCGGTCTGGATGAAGATGTAGCCACTTTTGTAGGACACGGGGATGGAGACCACTTGAGGTTTGGCTGAGATGGAGGCGCCATTCACTACCAGCTGGACGTAGCGGCCGTTCCTCCTCTCGTCCAGCTTACACTTGGTGGCCATGTCAGCGGTGAGCTGAGGACACAAGTGAGATGTAAGATGTACACAGCCCCGGGGAGGTGACCCCTCTCTGGCGGCCATGTTGGTTGTGTGCTCCTCACCTCTATGGTCTGTCTGTAGATGTGGTCTTTCCTTTGGCTCAGTGTTACGGTATATCTCGGGCTGCAGTCGTCATAGTTTATCTGGTTCCTCAGGTAGATTTCCACTTTTGCTTCTTTATCTGGCTGAGCACCCTGGGGCCACTCCACCTGCACCCACACCTCCTCGAGCACCCCCAGGTGCAGCAGACGTGGGGCAGTGATGAGGAAGCTGTAAGTAATGGACAGATATCAGGAGCCGTTACACATTATTGCACCTTTTATGTGTTTTCTTATAAAAGGATTTCCTGAAAGGACTTGGGTCATCAGAGAGGGGGCCCCACAGCTCAGCTTCAGCGCTGGAGGACTCATGGACATCAGAGCGGGGGCCCCACAGCTCAGCTTCAGCGTTGGAGGACTCGGGACATCAGAGCGGGGGCCCCACAGCTCAGCTTCAGCGCTGGAGGACTCGGGGACATCAGAGCGGGGGCCCCACAGCTCAGCTTCAGCACTGGAGGACTCGGGGACATCAGAGCGGATGACCCACAGCTCAGCTTCAGCGCTGGAGGACTCGGGACATCAGAGCGGGGGCCCCACAGCTCAGCTTCAGCGCTGGAGGACTCGGGGACATCAGAGCGGGGGCCCCACAGCTCAGCTTCAGCACTGGAGGACTCGGGGACATCTGAGCGGGGGCCCCACAGCTCAGCTTCAGCGCTGGAGGACTGAGGGGCATCTGAGCGGGGGCCCCACAGCTCAGCTTCAGCGCTGGAGGACTCATAGACATCAGAGCAGGGGCCCCACAGCTCAGCTTCAGCGCTGGAGGACTTACCATACTCAGATGACCACCTCGGTATTATTATATCACTGTGTGCAGAGGAACCAGCGTCCTGACAACAACAATATCCCAGGAGGTGCAAATAATTATAATGATGTAAATATCCACCACATTTCTGCCCACGTGAAATTATTAACATTGATTTGTTATCTCTATTATTATCACATTATGTATACACATTATTATTATACTACACTATATGGCGCTTATTATTATTACACACTGTATATTATGGGTAAAGCGCTATAGAAATACAGATTATTATTATTATTATTGTGCACTTTCTGTTACTATTGGGCAGAGCATAGAATTATTATCACTGTGCACTATAGGACAATGTTACAATGTTGCACTGTATGAGATGTAACATTACACACTGTATAGCGCTATTATTATGATATAATGTAACACAACCTGCTGCTGCGTCTTCTGTTATAATTAGCGGTAAAGTAGATGGGGCACAGGGGGGGGGGGGCAGGGGGGGTACAGAGAGGATTAGTAGAGACATACAATATATTTGGGGTCAGGGACTTACGAGGGGCTCTGGGCATCGCTGATGTAGGACACGGTCGTCCATAGTAGACAGCACAGCAGAGCAGATCTCCCCATGGTGCAGGACCCAGGACTGAGCGACACCGGAGAGCAGCCAAATATTTAAACAAGAGAGGACGGACTAAGATAAGAGAAGATGAGAACATCAGGGGGAAGGAAATGAGACAGAAAGGGAAAAATCCAAAATGTAGAAAATGCTGAATCGTCAGATTCTTATAGCGGATGATGGAGCCGCCGCCTGTGGCTGATCCTCATGGTCGTCGCATGGTCCCTGATAGTCGGGGTACGGCACCAGAACGTCGGGGTCTGCGTCATGGGGGCTCTGCAAGGGTCCATCACTCTGCCTTCACATACACATTGGGCCACATTTATTAAGGTCCTTGCGCCAGTACTTTACACGTTCTTTCTAGCCACATGTCATACGTGACTCTCTTGCGGCTGCACTGCTCTTCATGCAACACATGCAGGTCATGTGACCGGACCAGTCGGACTGTGCACCAGATATGTCCGACAGAAGTATGTTGCACACCCCATGGTAAAGATGCACCAAAAAAGGTGTTGCCCTCTGTCGGGGGAGTGCAGGGGGCGCCAGATTCATGAAGAACGTGCACCAGAAATCCTGAATCTGGTGCCCCCTGCACTATACACAGGACACTGCATATAATACACACTACACATAGTACACAGGACACTGCACATAGTACACCCCCTGCACATAGTACACACTGCACATAGTACACAGGACACTGCACATAGCACACAGGACACCCTGCACATAGTACACAGGACACTGCACATAGTACACAGGACACTGCACATAGTACACAGGACACTGCACATAGCACACAGGACTCTGCACATAGTACACAGGACCCTGCACATAGTACACAGGACCCTGCACATAGTACACCCCCTGCACATAGTACACACCCTGCACATAGTACACCCTCTGCACATAGTACACAGGACACTGCACATAGTACACCCCGCACATAGTACACACCCTGCACATAGTACACACTGCACATAGTACACACCCCGCACATAGTACACACCCTGCACATAGTACACAGGACACTGCACATAGTACACAGGACACTGCACATAGCACACAGGACTCTGCACATAGTACACAGGACCCTGCACATAGTACACAGGACCCTGCACATAGTACACCCCCTGCACATAGTACACACCCTGCACATAGTACACCCTCTGCACATAGTACACAGGACACTGCACATAGTACACCCCGCACATAGTACACACCCTGCACATAGTACACACTGCACATAGTACACACCCCGCACATAGTACACACCCTGCACATAGTACATACTGCACTGCTCTTAGTAAATCTGGCCCATTGCATCCGATGAGGGACATTTATTATCGGCTTTCCGTCAGTTTTCTTTCTTTGTTGGTGCCACAATATTGGTCCTTTCCCAACAGTCTTTTTTCATTTTGGCTGCAGCTTGGTAATCCCGACACTTTTTTGTCATAATTTTGGCAAGTTTATAGCTGATCTACCAAGTTCCATTTCACCTTCATGAATGTGGAGACAGTCCAGACCATTTGGGTCGTGCGCCATTAAGTCTAAACTACTGCGCTATTTGTGCGCCTGCACCACAACTGCTGCATAGTCCCCAATATGTCTACTGTATGTACAGCTACTCCATTGATCCCTATTTTTTATGTCAGACTCCTTTGTGTATGATACAGGATGTAACCCTGAGATCCTGAGTGAATATTGTGCCTGTTACTGTACATAGTCCCAGCCAAGTGAATGGATCTGAGCTGCAGTATCAAGCACGGCCACTATACAATGTTTGGCGCTGTGCTTAGAAAAGATATCATCATGGGCTCTGAGTGTGGGACCCCCACTCATCCAAAAATCATCAACTCTCAGAATTCCCCTTTAATTCCCAGAAGTTTGTCCTGGATTTGTGTTCTGTGAAGGTGAATGGGAGGACAAAGACTTCTCATACAAAGTAACAGATCAGAGTGGAAAGTCTCGTACAATACGATGGATTCAGTCATGTAACTGGGAATGACTCAATATCAGCGGCAGAAACCGCAGCAAGACGCACGAGGCGGCTCCACCAATGGCGGGTTAAAGGGACGTCTGTTCAATATTTGTACAAAATAGAGAATATAAATCTTTTGGAGGAGAGAAGTGACCCCCATGCGGGTAGATCTAGTATCTGCAGGCTTATGGGAAATCATTAACCCTTATTCTGTGCCATAAATGTCTGGTATAATAAGATGTCAGACCTGCACCTGTACAATGGCACCAGGAGGGGTGTAACTAACCAGCTCACATATGCAACATCCCCCCACGGGGGCAAACGGTGCATGAGGGCAACAGAATCCCAGGAACGGAGAGGTTGGATTGGGTGCGGCCTCGCAGCGGATGTCACAGTAGATCAGTCCTAGTACGAGTTCACTACTTGGACTACTAGTTTAGTACTTGGTCCTAGTACACTAGGTCCACGTCCTCACCTGTCAGGGCCAGGAGAGTGAAGAACAAAGGGGGGAAGGCCATGTGACAGTGAAGAACGAAGGGGCAGGTAAGAAGTAAGAAGGGCGGAAGGCAAGGTGACAGTGAAGAAGGTTTCCCCCTGGGGCACCCCCAGTGTAGGTGACAGGGCCCGGCAAATAATAAGAGGAAGGCCCATGATGGTACCAGAGACTACATGGAAAACAGAGATGAAAATTCAGCAGGTAACATGCATTGCAGAACTCATCAGGGCTGTTCACTCGGCTAGCTGTAGTTACAGCAAAGATCAACCTCCTGGGAGCTGCCTCGGCTCTGATGCATCAGCAGCACTAAATCATGATTCAGTTTTTTAGGAGTCACAAAGAATCAGTCCACTAAAAATAACCAAAAGGCCCTGAACCCCAGAGCTGAGCCTAGATTTATAGACTTTCTGACTCTGCCCTGGAAGATTCCTGGGTGCTAGCAAATCACAGCCTGCCTTACCTCAGGAGAGATACATGTAATATTAATAAAAGCATTTAGTAATAACGCTTCATACATGGAAAATAATGCACGGTATAAATAACTCTCTCTGTCTCAGGGCAGAAGTGACCATAGGGACATGGAATGCTGCACTTTCTGCGCCCTGGAAAGATGAGTTGGGGTCTCTAAATGGGTCAGAGAGCCCAGCAGGGGGATCATTCCTATCAGGTCCATTAAACAAGGACTTTGGGACATTACAGATACAGTAGTTCATATCTATGTAAGGTGGATATCCATATAATGGCGGCTTAGATAATGTAGCGCTACAACCTCTGCAGGTGCTATGCCGCTCCCCCTGACTCGTCTTGTACTGCTGTATCCGAGGGGAATGTAATCTGTAGGGAGCAGACCGGAGCTCTGATGTGATTTATGTCTCACAGGATTCTGGATCTTGGGTAATAGGTGACGGCTCGTGCAGTTCCAGAAGGTAAACATCTGCTTCTCTGTGTATTGCGGCTGTGCCAAGGCCAAAACTCTGCGCCCCCCCTGTGTACACACTGCGAGCTTACAGGAACCCATCATGTGATAGCGGGGAAATGAAAGAAAACAGACGAGGAAACACTGAAACAAACCTCCTGCTGTGGAAGAGATAGAATACACAGATATAGGGGGGTCTGTGCCTCTGTACGGGTATATATGTATATTATGCTGGCTATTATATATTATATTATATTCTGCTGGTACATCCCCAGGCTGCACCTCCACCTGCCATTTCTCTAGGTCGCAGATGTGACCCCTTAGATTTTAGCATCTTTACTGGTTAGATCTGTGTCACTCCCTACATCCTGACACTGTCTACTTACTGTCTCCTGCCTCTAGGATCAGACTACGAACCAAAGTATTTGTAGTTTGTTACCACTGAGACACATGACTGTATAGGAACAGTGTAAGAAAATTATTTACAGCTATTAGCTACCAGAGGTGCTGCAGTGTGTATGCTGCTTCTAGGGAGGTATATTGTGCTGTATCCCGGTGACTGGTGTCATTGGGGAGGTATATTGTGCTGTATCCTGGTGACTGGTGCCATTGGGGAAGTATATTGTGCTGTATTCTGCTGATTGGGATCACTGGGGAGGTATTATATGCTGTATCCTGGTGACTGGTGTCATTGAGGAGGTATTATATGCTGTATCCTGGTGACTGGTGTCATTGGGGAGGTATTATATGCTGTATCCTGGTGACTGGTGTCATTGGGGAGGTATTATATGCTGTATCCTGGTGATTGGTGTCATTGGGGAGGTATATTGTGCTGTATTCTGCTGATTGGGATCACTGGGGAGGTATTATATGCTGTATCCTGGTGACTGGTGTCATTGGGGAGGTATTATATGCTGTATTCTGGCATACCTCCCAACTTTTGGGCGAGAGAAAGAGGGACAAAAGCCCCTCCCCCTTTTTCTAAACCACACCCATTGCCCCAGCCACAAGCATAGTCCATAGTACGATGCCCCTAACTTTGGCAACCCCCCCCAGCCTCCTCCTGTGGTCTCCTGTCCTCCAGCTCCTGCTGTAGCCCCCTGATCTCCAGCTTCCTCCTGTAGTCTCCTGTCATCCAGCCTCCTCCTGTGGTCTCCTATCCTCCAGACCCTCCTGTAGCACTGTGGCCTCCTGTCCTCCAGCCTCCTCCTGTCCTCCAGCCTCCTTATCCTGTGACCTCCTGTCCTCCAGCCTCCTTATCCTGTGACCTCCTGTCCTCCAGCCTCCTTATCCTGTGGCCTCCTGTCCTCCAGCCTCCTTATCCTGTGACCTCCTGTCCTCCAGCCTCCTTATCCTGTGACCTCCTGTCCTCCAGCCTCCTTATCCTGTGGCCTCCTGTCCTCCAGCCTCCTCCTGTCCTCCAGCCTCCTTATCCTGTGGCCTCCTGTCCTCCAGCCTCCTTATCCTGTGGCCTCCTGTCCTCCAGCCTCCTTCTCCCTTCCCCCAGCCACCTCCTCCCATCCTCCAGCCTCCTCCTGTTCTCCAGCCCCTCTGCACTTTATTCTCCTCCTGTTCTCCAGTCTCCTCCTGCTGTCCCTCAGCTTCCTCTTATCCTCCAGCCCACACTGTCCTCTATCCTCCTCCTCCTTCAGCGACCTCATCCTGTTCCCCAGCCTCCACCTCCAGCATCCTCCTCCTGTGCTCCCTTCTTTCCACCAGCCCCACTGTCCTCTATCCTTCTCCTGTCCCACAGCCTCCTCCTGTAGCCCCCTGTCCTCCAGCCTCTTCATCCTGTAGCCCCTTGTCCTCCAGCCTCCTCAGCTTGTGGCCCCCTGTCCCCCAGCCTCTTCACCCTGTGGCCTCCTGTCCCCCAGCCTCTTCACCCTGTGGCCTCCTGTCCCCCAGCCTCCTCACCCTGTGCCCTCCTGTCCCCCAGCCTTCTCACCCTGTACCCTCCTGCCTCCTCCTGTCCTCCAGCCTCCTCATCCTGTGGCCTCCTGTCCTCCAGCCTCCTGCTCCCGTCCCCAGCCCCTCTGTCATCTATCCTTCTCCTGCCCCCCAGCATCCTGTCCTCCAGCCTCCTTCTCCCGTCCTCCAGCATCCTGCTCCTGTCCTCCAGCCCCTCCGTCGTCTATCCTCATCCTGTCATCCAGCCTGCTCCTGTCCGAAGCCTCATCCTCCTGTCACACAACCTCATCCTCCTGTCACCCAGCATCCTCCTATCCTCCATCCCTCCTCCTCCTGTCCTCCAGCCTCATCCTATTGTCCCCCAGCATCCTCCAGCCTCATCCTATTGTCCCCCAGCATCCTCCAGCCTCAACCTATTGTCCCCCAGCATCCTCCAGCCTCATCCTATTGTCCCCCAGCCTCCTCCTATTGTCCCCCAGCCTCATCCTCCTAACCTCTTGCCTCCTCCTGTCCTCCCACCTCCTCCTATAGTCCTTTACACATTTACTCCTCCTTGGCCGCACCAATCTGGGGTGTTAGCTGCAATACTTACCCCTGCTGTATGGAGAACGCTCTGTCTGTGACCCCTCTCCATACCCCCCTTGCCTCCTGCTGACGTACTGTTACTCCAGTCAGTGGCAATGGGTTAATAGCTTATCTCCATAACAACCCCTTCAGGTTACACACACCTACACATATAAATACACTCTAGTCACACATAGACACATGTACTCCACCATACACTGACATGTTACACTATGACATAAGTGGCAGTCACCTATTCAGTTATTTATTGGTGTCTCCTGTGGAGCCCTCAGTCAACAGAGGGTTAAATGTGGGGGAAGAGAGGACACAGCACGGAGCAGGAATAAGAGGAGTCAGAGCACATGGAGTACAGAGCAGGAATACTTCTTACTTGTGAGGCTGCTCCCACCTGCAGCCCTGGTGTCAGACATCTCTCCCTCTGTCCTCTCTGTGACCCGACAACTGAACGGAGCTGCAGAGGAAACACCTCACACTGTGCCCCATATCAGCTCATCTCCTGCTGCCGTGACCCGGGAGATTGTGTCTCCACTCTGTGTCATCCCCCGGCAGAGACTGACACTGGGGGCGGAGCCGGCACTGAGGAGGCAGAAGACTCCGCTCTGCCAGGTAGTACATCCTGCAGCTCCTGCCTCGTGTTCTCCGCTCTGCATTGTGTCGGAACCACAAACCAGTTGGTCCGGGACAATGCAGAACTTATCGGGACATTTTCTTCTCTATCCGGGGCAGCGGGGCTGGTCTGAAAAACCGTGACTGTCCCGTCAAAAGCGGGACGGTTGGGAGCTATGTTCTGGTGATTGGGATCACTGGGGAGGTATTATATGCTGTATCCTGGTGATTGGTGTCATTGGGAAGTATATTGTTCTGTATTCTGCTGATTGGGATCACTGGGGAGGTATTATATGCTGTATCCTGGTGACTGGTGTCATTGGGGAGGTATATTGTGCTGTATTCTGCTGATTGGGATCACTGGGGAGGTATTATATGCTGTATCCTGGTGACTGGTGTCATTGGGGAAGTATATTGTGCTGTATTCTGCTGATTGCGATCACTGGGGAGGTATTATATGCTGTATCCTGGTGACTGGTGCCATTGGGGAAGTATATTGTGCTGTATTCTGCTGATTGCGATCACTGGGGAGGTATTATATGCTGTATCCTGGTGACTGGTGCCATTGGGGAGGTATATTGTGCTGTATTCTGCTGATTGGGATCACTGGGGAGGTATTATATGCTGTATCCTGGTGATTGGTGTCATTGGGGAGGTATATTGTGCTGTATTCTGCTGATTGGGATCACTGGGGAGGTATTATATGCTGTATCCTGGTGACTGGTGTCATTGGGGAGGTATATTGTGCTGTATTCTGCTGATTGGGATCACTGGGGAGGTATTATATGCTGTATCCTGGTGATTGGTGTCATTGGGGAGGTATATTGTGCTGTATTCTGCTGATTGGGATCACTGGGGAGGTATTATATGCTGTATCCTGGTGACTGGTGTCATTGTGGAGGTATATTGTGCTGTATTCTGCTGATTGGGATCACTGGGGAGGTATTATATGCTGTATCCTGGTGATTGGTGTCATTGGGGAGGTATATTGTGCTGTATTCTGCTGATTGGGATCACTGGGGAGGTATTATATGCTGTATCCTGGTGACTGGTGTCATTGGGGAAGTATATTGTGCTGTATTCTGCTGATTGGGATCACTGGGGAGGTATTATATGCTGTATCCTGGTGACTGGTGTCATTGGGGAAGTATATTGTGCTGTATTCTGCTGATTGGGATCACTGGGGAGGTATTATATGCTGTATCCTGGTGACTGGTGTCATTGGGGAGGTATATTGTGCTGTATTCTGCTGATTGGGATCACTGGGGAGGTATTATATGCTGTATCCTGGTGATTGGAATCACTGGGGAGGTATTATATGCTGTATCCTGGTGACTGGTGTCATTGGGGAGTATATTGTGCTGTATTCTGCTGATTGGGATCACTGGGGAGGTATTATATGCTGTATCCTGGTGACTGGTGTCATTGGGGAAGTATATTGTGCTGTATTCTGCTGATTGGGATCACTGGGGAGGTATTATATGCTGTATCCTGGTGACTGGTGTCATTGGGGATTATATTGTGCTGTATTCTGATTGGGATCACTGGGGAGGTATTATTGTCACGGTTACACCCGCGATCCTCGGTACGGATTGTGGGTGTACCCGTGCTTGCTGCCGCGGTCCCCGCTCCCCCAGCTCTCACTTACCTCTCCAGGCTCCGGCCTGCACTCTTGCTCCCAGTGTGTAGGCCGCATGCTGCTTCCATGCAGTCGTGTGCTCCTGCCACTAGAGGGAGTGCGCGCGGACTTCTCCCAGCCTTAAAGGGCCAGCGTCCTCCTTATTGGCTCTGGCATTCCAGGCTCGGCTATATAGCCTGGCGACTCCCAGCATCCCCTGCCGGATCTTCAGCTCATTCTACTGAGGAGAAAGCCTTTTTGAGCGTTTCCAGACGCCTCTGATTCCCCGTGTTCCCGAGCGTTTCCAGACGCCTCTGTGTATTCTGCTATTCCCGTGTTCCTGGTTTCTTGTGTTCCCTTGTTCCATGTTAGCCTTCCCGTGGTCCTGCCTGCCTGCCTTCCCGTGGTCCTGCCTGCCTGCCTTCCCGTGGTCCTGCCTGCCTGCCTTCCCGTGGTCCCCGTGCCCCTACCTTGGCTGCCACCATGGGCCTAGTCGCACCCGCGGAGCGACCTGGTGACTCCCGCCGCAGCAAGACCATCCCGCTTTGCGGCGGGCTCTGGCGAAGACCAGGAGTTCACTTAGACTCCGCTCCCGGGTGCGGCTAAGGTTGTTATCTCCCGCGGTGGTCCAGGGAGTCCACTCACTTAGTCCTAAGGGACTATTCCCCATAGACTGTGACAATTATATGCTGTATCCCGGTGACTGGTGTCATTGGGGAGTATATTGTGCTGTATTCTTCTGATTGGGGTCACTGGGGACGTATTATATGTTGTATCCTGGTGACTGGTGTCATTGGGGAGGTATATTGTGCTGTATTCTGGTGATTGGGATCTCTGGGGAGGTATTATATGCTGTATCCTGGTGACTGGTGTCACTGGGGAGGTATTATATGCTGTATCCTGGTGACTGGTGTCATTGGGGAGGTATATTGTGCTGTATTCTGCTGATTGGGATCACTGGGGAGGTAGTATATGCTGTATCCTGGTGACTGGTGTCATTGGGGAGGTATATTGTGCTGTATTCTGGTGATTGGGATCACTGGGGAGGTATTATATGCTGTATCCTGGTGACTGGTGTCATTGGGGAGTATATTGTGTTGTATTCTGCTGATTGGGATCACTGGGGAGGTATTATATGCTGTATCCTGGTGATTGGTGTCATTGGGGAGGTATATTGTCCTGTATTCTGCTGATTGGGATCACTGGGGAGGTATTATATGCTGTTTCCTGGTGACTGGTGTCATTGGGGAAGTATATTGTGCTGTATTCTGCTGATTGGGATCTCTGGGGAGGTATTATATGCTGTATCCTGGTGACTGGTGTCATTGGGGAAGTATATTGTGCTGTATCCTGGTGATTGGAATCACTGGGGAGGTATTATATGCTGTATCCTGGTGACTGGTGTCATTGGGGAGGTATATTGTGCTGTATTCTGCTGATTGGGATCACTGGGGAGGTATTATATGCTGTATCCTGGTGACTGGTGTCATTGGGGAGGTATTATATGCTGTATCCTGGTGATTGGGATCACTGGGGAGGTATTATATGCTGTATCCTGGTGACTGGTGTCATTGGGGAGGTATATTGTGCTGTATTCTGCTGATTGGGATCACTGGGGAGGTATTATATACTGTATCCTGGTGACTGGTGTCATTGGGGAGGTATATTGTGCTGTATTCTGCTGATTAGGATCACTGGGGAGGTATTATATGCTGTATCCCGGTGACTGGTGTCATTGGGGAGTATATTGTGTTGTATTCTGCTGATTGGGATCACTGGGGAGGTATTATATGCTGTATCCCGGTGACTGGTGTCATTGGGGAGTATATTGTGTTGTATTCTGCTGATTGGGATCACTGGGGAGGTATTATATGCTGTATCCTGGTGACTGGTGTCATTGGGGAGTATATTGTGTTGTATTCTGCTGATTGGGATCACTGGGGAGGTATTATATACAGTATCCTGGTGACTGGTGTCATTGGGGAGGTATTATATGCTGTATCCTGGTGACTGGTGTCATTGGGGAGGTAATATATGCTGTATCCTGGTGACTGGTGTCATTGGGGAGGTAATATATGCTGTATCCTGGTGACTGGTGTCATTGTGGAGGTATATTGTGCTGTATTCTGCTGATTGGAATCACTGGGGAGGTATTATATGCTGTATCCTGGTGATTGGGATCACTGGGGAGGTATTATATGCTGTATCCTGGTGACTGGTGTCATTGGGGAGTATATTGTGCTGTATTCTGCTGATTGTGATCACTGGGGAGGTATTATATGCTGTATCCTGGTGACTGGTGTCATTGGGGAGGTATATTGTGCTGTATTCTGCTGATTGGGATCACCGGGGAGGTATTATATGCTGTATCCTGGTGACTGGTGTCATTGGGGAGGTATATTGTGCTGTATTCTGCTGATTGGGATCTCTGGGGAGGTATTATATGCTGTATCCTGGTGACTGGTGTCATTGGGGAGTATATTGTGCTGTATTCTGGTGATTGGGATCACTGGGGAGGTATTATATGCTGTATCCTGGTGACTGGTGTCATTGGGGAGGTATATTGTGCTGTATTCTGCTGATTGGGATTACTGGGGAGGTATTATATGCTGTATCCTGGTGACTTGGGTCATTGGGGAGGTATATTGTGCTGTATTCTGCTGATTGGGATCACTGGGGGGGTATTATATGCTGTATCCTGGTGACTGGTGTCATTGGGGAGGTATATTGTGCTGTATTCTGCTGATTGTGATCACTGGGGAGGTATTATATGCTGTATCCTGGTGACTGGTGTCATTGAGGAGGTATTATATGCTGTATCCTGGTGACTGGTGTCATTGGGGAGGTATTATATGCTGTATCCTGGTGACTGGTGTCATTGGGGAGGTATTATATGATGTATCCTGGTGACTGGTGTCATTGTGGAGGTATATTGTGCTGTATTCTGCTGATTGGAATCACTGGGGAGGTATTATATGCTGTAACCTGGTGACTGGTGTCATTGGGGAGGTATATTGTGCTGTATTCTGCTGATTGTGATCACTGGGGAGGTATTATATGCTGTATCCTGGTGACTGGGGTCATTGGGGAGTATATTGTGCTGTATTCTGCTGATTGGGATCACTGGGGAGGTATTATATGCTGTATCCTGGTGACTGGTGTCATTGGGGAGGTATATTGTGCTGTATTCTGCTGATTGGGATCACTGGGGAGGTATTATATGCTGTATCCTGGTGACTGGTGTCATTGGGGAGGTATATTGTGCTGTATTCTGCTGATTGGGAATGTTATTTGTGCTGCATTCTGTACGGCACCAGCTGTGGATCCTGGGTAAATATGGGTCACTAGGGTTCATGGGTCACTAGGGTCCATAGAAATACACAGGTCCGGGCTGAGAGATTTTACCTCTGAATCCTCAGGAATTGTAAATGGACTCGAAAGCAGAACCTCCCATCTGTCTGATGACTTGTGATCGGGTCCAGAGATGAGAGAAGAACATCTGGAGGAAGTAAATAGAAAAAGAGGGAAGAAAAAGGTAGAAACTGCTGAATTTGGTTTTGTGCTCAGTAAATAGAGATCTGGGGGAAGTGCTGATGGGACATTTATTCTGCTGTTTAATCTGGATCTATTTAGGACCCACGGGTGATGGATCAGCCCCCAGGTCCAAGCTCTGACATAGTAATGGCCGCCAGAGCCATAACCTTATGGTGAGAATTTTTGGATAACTTTTAATGTGCTCATGCAAGAGAGGCAGGGGTGAAAAGGGGAACCAGCTCCGAGTGAGAGAGGGTGCAATGTGCGGGTGGTGAGACTGCTGCTGCCAGTAAGGGAGGGGGACACTGCTGCTGTCAGTAAGGGAGGGGGACACTGCTGCTGTCAGTAAGGGAGGGGGACACTGCTGCTGTCAGTAAGGGAGGAGGACACTGCTGCTGTCAGTAAGGGAGGGGGACGCTGCTGCTGTCAGTAAGGGAGGGGGACACTGCTGCTGTCAGTAAGGGAGGGGGACACTGCTGCTGTCAGTAAGGGAGGGGGACACTGCTGCTGTCAGTAAGGGAGGGGGACGCTGCTGCTGTCAGTAAGGGAGGGGGACACTGCTGCTGCCAGTAAGGGAGGGGACACTGCTGCTGTCAGTAAGGGAGGAGGACACTGCTGCTGTCAGTAAGGGAGGGGACACTGCTGCTGTCAGTAAGGGAGGGGGACACTGCTGCTGCCAGTAAGGGAGGGGACACTGCTGCTGTCAGTAAGGGAGGGGACACTGCTGCTGTCAGTAAGGGAGGGGGACACTGCTGCTGTCAGTAAGGGAGGGGGACACTGCTGCTGTCAGTAAGGGAGGGGGACACTGCTGCTGTCAGTAAGGGAGGGGGACACTGCTGCTGCCAGTAAGGGAGGGGGACACTGCTGCTGTCAGTAATGGAGGGGGACACTGCTGCTGTCAGTAATGGAGGGGGACACTGCTGCTGTTAGTAAGGGAGGAGGACACTGCTGCTGTCAGTAAGGGAGGGGGGCGCTGCTGCTGTCAGTAAGGGAGGAGGACACTGCTGCTGTCAGTAAGGGAGGGGGACACTGCTGCTGTCAGTAAGGGGGGGGGACACTGCTGCTGTCAGTAAGGGAGGAGGACACTGCTGCTGTCAGTAAGGGAGGAGGACACTGCTGCTGTCAGTAAGGGAGGGGGACACTGCTGCTGTCAGTAAGGGAGGTGGGCGCTGCTGTTGTCAGTAAGGGAGGGGACACTGCTGCTGTCAGTAAGGAAGGAGGACACTGCTGTTGTCAGTAAGGGAGGGGGACACTGCTGCTGTCAGTAAGGGAGGAGGACACTGCTGCTGTTAGTAAGGGAGGGGACACTGCTGCTGTCAGTAAGGGAGGAGGACACTGCTGCTGTCAGTAAGGGAGGAGGACACTGCTGCTGTCAGTAAGGGAGGGGACACTGCTGCTGTCAGTAAGGGAGGGGGACGCTGCTGCTGTCAGTAAGGGAGGGGGACGCTGCTGCTGTCAGTAAGGGAGGGGGACACTGCTGCTGTCAGTAAGGGAGGGGGACACTGCTGCTGTCAGTAAGGGAGGGGGACACTGCTGCTGTCAGTAAGGGAGGAGGACACTGCTGCTGTCAGTAAGGGAGGGGTACACTGCTGCTGTCAGTAAGGGAGGGGACACTGCTGCTGTCAGTAAGGGAGGAGGACACTGCTGCTGTCAGTAAGGGAGGGGACACTGCTGCTGTCAGTAAGGGAGGGGGACGCTGCTGCTGTCAGTAAGGGAGGGGGACACTGCTGCTGTCAGTAAGGGAGGAGGACACTGCTGCTGTCAGTAAGGGAGGGGACACTGCTGCTGCCAGTAAGGGAGGGGGACACTGCTGCTGTCAGTAAGGGAGGGGACACTGCTGCTGTCAGTAAGGGAGGAGGACACTGCTGCTGTCAGTAAGGGAGGGGACACTGCTGCTGTCAGTAAGGGAGGGGGACACTGCTGCTGTCAGTAAGGGAGGGGACACTGCTGCTGTCAGTAAGGGAGGGGGACACTGCTGCTGTCAGTAAGGGAGGGGACGCTGCTGCTGTCAGTAAGGGAGGGGGACGCTGCTGTTGTCAGTAAGGGGGGGGGGGCGCTGCTGTTGTCAGTAAGGGAGGAGGACACTGCTGCTGTCAGTAAGGGAGGGGACACTGCTGCTGTCAGTAAGGGAGGGGACACTGCTGCTGTCAGTAAGGGAGGGGACACTGCGGCTGTCAGTAAGGGAGGAGGACACTGCGGCTGTCAGTAAGGGAGGAGGACACTGCTGCTGCCAGTAAGGGAGGAGGACACTGCTGCTGCCAGTAAGGGAGGAGGACACTGCTGCTGCCAGTAAGGGAGGGGGACACTGCTGCTGTCAGTAAGAGAGGGGACACTGCGTCTGTCAGTAAGGGAGGAGGACACTGCTGCTGTTAGTAAGGGAGGAGGACACTGCTGCTGTCAGTAAGGGAGGAGGACACTGCGTCTGTCAGTAAGAGAGGGGACACTGCGTCTGTCAGTAAGAGAGGGGACACTGCGTCTGTCAGTAAGAGAGGAGGACACTGCTGCTGTCAGTAATGGAGGGGGACACTGCTGCTGTCAGTAAGGGAGGAGGACACTGCTGCTGTCAGTAAGGGAGGGGGACACTGCTGCTGCCAGTAAGGGAGGAGGACACTGCTGCTGTCAGTAAGGGAAGGGGGCACTGCTGCTGTCAGTAATGGAGGGGGACACTGCTGCTGTCAGTAAGGGAGGGGGACACTGCTGCTGCCAGTAAGGGAGGAGGACACTGCTGCTGTCAGTAAGGGAAGGGGGCACTGCTGCTGTCAGTAATGGAGGGGGACACTGCTGCTGTCAGTAAGGGAGGAGGACACTGCTGCTGTCAGTAAGGGAAGGGGGCACTGCTGCTGTCAGTAAGGGAGGGGGACACTGCTGCTGTCAGTAAGGGAGGAGGACACTGCTGCTGTCAGTAAGGGAGGAGGACACTGCTGCTGTCAGTAAGGGAGGGGACGCTGCTGCTGTCAGTAAGGGAGGGGGACGCTGCTGCTGTCAGTAAGGGAGGGGGACGCTGCTGCTGTCAGTAAGGGAGGGGACACTGCTGCTGTCAGTAAGGGAGGAGGACACTGCGTCTGTCAGTAAGAGAGGGGACACTGCGTCTGTCAGTAAGAGAGGAGGACACTGCTGCTGTCAGTAATGGAGGGGGACACTGCTGCTGTCAGTAAGGGAGGAGGACACTGCTGCTGCCAGTAAGGGAGGAGGACACTGCTGCTGTCAGTAAGGGAAGGGGGCACTGCTGCTGTCAGTAATGGAGGGGGACACTGCTGCTGTCAGTAAGGGAGGAGGACACTGCTGCTGTCAGTAAGGGAAGGGGGCACTGCTGCTGTCAGTAAGGGAGGGGGCACTGCTGCTGTCAGTAAGGGAAGGGGGCACTGCTGCTGTCAGTAAGGGAGGGGACACTGCTGCTGTCAGTAAGGGAGGAGGACACTGCTGCTGTCAGTAAGGGAAGGGGGCACTGCTGCTGTCAGTAATGGAGGGGGACACTGCTGCTGTCAGTAAGGGAGGAGGACACTGCTGCTGTCAGTAAGGGAAGGGGGCACTGCTGCTGTCAGTAAGGGAGGGGACACTGCGGCTGTCAGTAAGGGAGGGGGACACTGCTGCTGTCAGTAAGGGAGGGGACACTGCTGCTGTCAGTAAGGGAGGAGGACACTGCTGCTGTCAGTAAGGGAGGAGGACACTGCTGCTGTCAGTAAGGGAGGAGGACACTGCTGCTGTCAGTAAGGGAAGGGGGCACTGCTGCTGTCAGTAATGGAGGGGGACACTGCTGCTGTCAGTAAGGGAGGGGACACTGCTGCTGTCAGTAAGGGAGGGGGACACTGCTGCTGCCAGTAAGGGAGGGGACACTGCTGCTGTCAGTAAGGGAGGAGGACACTGCTGCTGTCAGTAAGGGAGGGGGGCGCTGCTGTTGTCAGTAAGGGAGGAGGACACTGCTGTTGTCAGTAAGGGAGGAGGACACTGCTGTTGTCAGTAAGGGAGGAGGACACTGCTGCTGTCAGTAAGGGAGGGGGACACTGCTGCTGTCAGTAAGGGAGGAGGACACTGCTGCTGTCAGTAATGGAGGGGGACACTGCTGCATTTAGTAAGGGAGGAGGACACTGCTGCTGTCAGTAAGGGAGGGGACACTGCTGCTGTCAGTAAGGGAGGGGGACACTGCTGCATTTAGTAAGGGAGGAGGACACTGCTGCTGTCAGTAAGGGAGGAGGACACTGCTGCTGTCAGTAAGGGAGGGGGACACTGCTGCATTTAGTAAGGGAGGAGGACACTGCTGCTGTCAGTAAGGGAGGAGGACACTGCTGCTGTCAGTAAGGGAGGAGGACACTGCTGCTGTCAGTAAGGGAGGGGGACACTGCTGCTGCCAGTAAGGGAGGGGACACTGCTGCTGCCAGTAAGGGAGGGGACACTGCTGCATTTAGTAAGGGAGGAGGACACTGCTGCTGTCAGTAAGGGAGGGGACACTGCTGCTGTCAGTAAGGGAGGAGGACACTGCTGCTGTCAGTAAGGGAGGAGGACACTGCTGCTGTTAGTAAGGGAGGGGACACTGCTGCTGTCAGTAAGGGAGGAGGACACTGCTGCTGTTAGTAAGGGAGGGGGACACTGCTGCTGTCAGTAAGGGAGGGGACACTGCTGCTGTCAGTAAGGGAGGGGGGCACTGCTGCTGTCAGTAAGGGAGGGGGCACTGCTGCTGTCAGTAAGGGAAGGGGGCACTGCTGCTGTCAGTAAGGGAGGGGACACTGCTGCTGTCAGTAAGGGAGGAGGACACTGCTGCTGTCAGTAAGGGAAGGGGGCACTGCTGCTGTCAGTAATGGAGGGGGACACTGCTGCTGTCAGTAAGGGAGGAGGACACTGCTGCTGTCAGTAAGGGAAGGGGGCACTGCTGCTGTCAGTAAGGGAGGGGGCACTGCTGCTGTCAGTAAGGGAAGGGGGCACTGCTGCTGTCAGTAAGGGAGGGGACACTGCTGCTGTCAGTAAGGGAGGAGGACACTGCTGCTGTCAGTAAGGGAAGGGGGCACTGCTGCTGTCAGTAATGGAGGGGGACACTGCTGCTGTCAGTAAGGGAGGAGGACACTGCTGCTGTCAGTAAGGGAAGGGGGCACTGCTGCTGTCAGTAAGGGAGGGGACACTGCGGCTGTCAGTAAGGGAGGGGGACACTGCTGCTGTCAGTAAGGGAGGGGACACTGCTGCTGTCAGTAAGGGAGGAGGACACTGCTGCTGTCAGTAAGGGAGGAGGACACTGCTGCTGTCAGTAAGGGAGGAGGACACTGCTGCTGTCAGTAAGGGAAGGGGGCACTGCTGCTGTCAGTAATGGAGGGGGACACTGCTGCTGTCAGTAAGGGAGGGGACACTGCTGCTGTCAGTAAGGGAGGGGGACACTGCTGCTGCCAGTAAGGGAGGGGACACTGCTGCTGTCAGTAAGGGAGGAGGACACTGCTGCTGTCAGTAAGGGAGGGGGGCGCTGCTGTTGTCAGTAAGGGAGGAGGACACTGCTGTTGTCAGTAAGGGAGGAGGACACTGCTGTTGTCAGTAAGGGAGGAGGACACTGCTGCTGTCAGTAAGGGAGGGGGACACTGCTGCTGTCAGTAAGGGAGGAGGACACTGCTGCTGTCAGTAATGGAGGGGGACACTGCTGCATTTAGTAAGGGAGGAGGACACTGCTGCTGTCAGTAAGGGAGGGGACACTGCTGCTGTCAGTAAGGGAGGGGGACACTGCTGCATTTAGTAAGGGAGGAGGACACTGCTGCTGTCAGTAAGGGAGGAGGACACTGCTGCTGTCAGTAAGGGAGGGGGACACTGCTGCATTTAGTAAGGGAGGAGGACACTGCTGCTGTCAGTAAGGGAGGAGGACACTGCTGCTGTCAGTAAGGGAGGAGGACACTGCTGCTGTCAGTAAGGGAGGGGGACACTGCTGCTGCCAGTAAGGGAGGGGACACTGCTGCTGCCAGTAAGGGAGGGGACACTGCTGCATTTAGTAAGGGAGGAGGACACTGCTGCTGTCAGTAAGGGAGGGGACACTGCTGCTGTCAGTAAGGGAGGAGGACACTGCTGCTGTCAGTAAGGGAGGAGGACACTGCTGCTGTTAGTAAGGGAGGGGACACTGCTGCTGTCAGTAAGGGAGGAGGACACTGCTGCTGTTAGTAAGGGAGGGGGACACTGCTGCTGTCAGTAAGGGAGGGGACACTGCTGCTGTCAGTAAGGGAGGGGACACTGCTGCTGTCAGTAAGGGAGGAGGACACTGCTGCTGTCAGTAAGGGAGGAGGACACTGCTGCTGTTAGTAAGGGAGGGGACACTGCTGCTGTCAGTAAGGGAGGGGGGCGTTGCTGTTGTCAGTAAGGGAGGGGACACTGCTGCTGTCAGTAAGGAAGGAGGACACTGCTGCAATTAGTAAGGGAGGAGGACACTGCTGCTGTCAGTAAGGGAGGGGACACTGCTGCTGTCAGTAAGGGAGGGGGACACTGCTGCTGTCAGTAAGGGAGGGGGACACTGCTGCTATCAGTAAGGGAGGGGGACACTGCTGCTGTCAGTAAGGGAGGGGACACTGCTGCTGTCAGTAAGGGAGGAGGACACTGCTGCTGTCAGTAAGGGAGGGGGGCGCTGCTGTTGTCAGTAAGGGAGGGGACACTGCTGCTGTCAGTAAGGAAGGAGGACACTGCTGCAATTAGTAAGGGAGGGGTACACTGCTGCTGTCAGTAAGGGAGGAGGACACTGCTGTTGTCAGTAAGGGAGGAGGACACTGCTGCTGTCAGTAAGGGAGGGGGACACTGCGGCTGTCAGTAAGGAAGGAGGACGCTGCTGTTGTCAGTAAGGGAGGGGACACTGCTGCATTTAGTAAGGGAGGAGGACACTGCTGCTGTCAGTAAGGGAGGAGGACACTGCTGCTGTCAGTAAGGGAGGAGGACACTGCTGCTGTCAGTAAGGGAGGAGGACTCTGCTGCTGTCAGTAAGGGAGGAGGACACTGCTGCATTTAGTAAGGGAGGAGGACACTGCGGCTGTCAGTAAGGAAGGAGGACGCTGCTGTTGTCAGTAAGGGAGGGGACACTGCTGCATTTAGTAAGGGAGGAGGACACTGCTGCTGTCAGTAAGGGAGGAGGACACTGCTGCTGTCAGTAAGGGAGGGGACGCTGCTGCTGTCAGTAAGGGAGGGGGACGCTGCTGCTGTCAGTAAGGGAGGGGGACGCTGCTGCTGTCAGTAAGGGAGGGGGACACTGCTGTTGTCAGTAAGGTAGGGGGACGCTGCTGCTGTCAGTAAGGGAGGGGGACACTGCTGGATATCGGGGGCAGGACCTTAGTGCCTCCCCGCACAGCGCATTATACACGGACAATGCACTTACATGCACCGGGAAGAAGAAGGTGAACTCCAGGCACCTGAGGGGGGAAGCGACACATGCAGGATATCGGACGCACAATCTTAGTGACTCCCCCCGCACAGCGCATTATACACGGACAATGCACTTACATGCACCAGGAATAAGAAGGTGAACTCCTGGGACCTGAGCGGGGGAAGAGACACATGCAGGATATCGGGCGCACGATCTTAGTGACTCCCTGCACAGCGCATTATACACGGACAATGCACTTACATGCACCAGGAAGAAGAAGGTGAACTCCTGGGACCTGAGCGGGGAAGCGACACATGCAGGATATCGGGGCAGGATCTTAGTGACTCCCTGCTCAGCGCATTATACACGGACAATGCACTTACATGCACCAGGAACAAGAAGGTGAACTCCTGGGACCTGAGCGGGGAAGCGACACATGCAGGATATCGGGCACAGGATCTTAGTGACTCCCTGCACAGCGCATTATACACGGACAATGCACTTACATGCACCAGGAAGAAGAAGGTGAACTCCTGGGACCTGAGCGGGGAAGCGACACATGCAGGATATCGGGCGCAGGATCGTAGTGACTCCCTGCACATCGCATTATACATGGACAATGCACTTACATGCACCAGGAAGAAGAAGGTGAACTCCGGGGACCTGAGCGGGGAAGCGACACATGCAGGATATCGGGCACAGGATCTTAGTGACTCCCCGCACAGCGCATTATACACGGACAATGCACTTACATGCACCAGACGGAAGAAGGTGAACTCCGGGGACCTGAGCGGGGAAGCGACACATGCAGGATATCAGGCGCACAATCTTAGTGACTCCCTGCACAGCGCATTATACACGGACAATGCACTTACATGCACCAGGAAGAAGAAGGTGAACTCCAGGGACCTGAGCGGGGAAGCGACACATGCAGGATATCGGGCACAGGATCTTAGTGACTCCCCGCACAGCGCATTATACACGGACAATGCACTTACATGCACCAGGAAGAAGAGGGTGAACTCCAGGGACCTGAGCGGGGAAGCGACACATGCAGGATATCGGGCACAGGATCTTAGTGACTCCCCGCACAGCGCATTATACACGGACAATGCACTTACATGCACCAGGAAGAAGAGGGTGAACTCCAGGGACCTGAGCGGGGCAGCGACACATGCAGGATATCGGGCGCACGATCTTAGTGACTCCCCGCACAGCGCATTATACACGGACAATGCACTTACATGCACCAGGAAGAAGAAGGTGAACTCCAGGGACCTGAGCGGGGAAGCGACACATGCAGGATATCGGGCGCAGGATCTTAGTGAATCGCGGCAGCTCCAAATCCTGGTCGGACATCCCGGATCGGCGGCCTCAACAGGACGGGTCAGTAAATGTGCCCAGTGTGAGCTGCAGGGAGTAGATGTGGTCGCTGGTATCTTGTTCACCTTCCTCTTCTTTCCTTCTGTTCCCTTTATACCTAACAAACCCCAAAATCAAAAACTTACCGAAAAAAACTGTTTGCAGGTAAAGCCGCCATTATTACAGGCAGTCCCCGGGTTACATACAAGATCGGGTCTGTAGGTTTGTTCTTAAGTTGAATTTGTATGTAAGTCGGAACTGTATATTCTATCATTGTAATCCCAGACAGATATTTTTGGTCTCTGTGACAATTGGATTTTAAAAATGTTGGGTTGTCATAAGAACCAGGAATAACACTAAATCTTCATTACAGACGCCTGTGATAACTGTTACAGCTGATTATTGTATCCTAGGGCTAAAGTACAGTAACTTACCAATATCCAGAGGTGCGTCTGTAACTAGGGGTCGTCTGTAAGTCGAGTGTTCTTAAGTAGGGGACCATCTGTATTGTGAATGAGCTGCTGGAGTCCAATCATGGACATCTGTTATTGTGACTGCGCCACTTTTCTGTCTTTGCATTGGGTTTGCGCCAGTTTTGTGTCGCGCCTGCGCCGTGTCCAGTCTTACTGATTAGTCGGAGTTAAAGTTCAATACAGCGACTCAGAATATAATATATAAAGGTGCAGTACACAGAGGCGGCCACTAGGGGGGCGCAGAGGCTCATGTAGCATCTCACTGCATGTGACTCCACTATCATCCCATTATTGTTCTTGGGATTTAAAGGGGTTGTCCTAGTCCTGTAGACCAGTCCTGACATAACTCCATGGGGCTTATTTACTAAGGTCCCGCTGCCGCATTTCCGTTGGGTTTTCCGCCATTTTCGGGGATCGCGCCGTCGGGACGATCCGATGGATTTGGACTGTGGTTTGTGTGATGAAAAGTTCTACAATTATCCAATCTACTTTCTCTGCTAATTCCTCGTGGTTTTCTAGATCTCTGCTTGCTGTCCTGCTATAGAAGCTTCTATGTTTTCTTCCACTAGATAGAAGTCTGCTCATGGTCATGTGATGTCACACAGGTGCACGGCTCGTTATATCCGTGGTCATGTGATGTCACACAGGTGCACAGCTCGTTATATCCCTGGTCATGTGATGTCACACAGGTGCACGGCTCGTTATATCCGTGGTCATGTGATGTCACACAGGTGCACGGCTCGTTATATCCCTGGTCATGTGATGTCACACAGGTGCACGGCTCGTTATATCCCTGGTCATGTGATGTCACACTGGTGCACGGCTCGTTATATCCCTGGTCATGTGATGTCACACTGGTGCACAGCTCGTTATATCCCTGGTCATGTGATGTCATACAGGTGCACGGCTCGTTATATCCCTGGTCATGTGATGTCACACAGGTGCACGGCTCATTATATCCCTGGTCATGTGATGTCACACAGGTGCACGGCTCGTTATATCCCTGGTCATGTGATGTCACACAGGTGCACGGCTCGTTATATCCCTGGTCATGTGATGTCACACAGGTGCACGGCTCGTTATATCCCTGGTCATGTGATGTCACACAGGTGCACGGCTCGTTATATCCCTGATCATGTGATGTCACACAGGTGCACGGCTCGTTATATCCCTGGTCATGTGATGTCACACAGGTGCACGGCTCGTTATATCCCTGGTCATGTGATGTCACACAGGTGCACGGCTCGTTATATCCCTGGTCATGTGATGTCACACAGGTGCACGGCTCGTTATATCCCTGGTCATGTGATGTCACACAGGTGCACGGCTCGTTATATCCCTGGTCATGTGATGTCACACAGGTGCACGGCTCGTTATATCCCTGGTCATGTGATGTCACACAGGTGCACGGCTCGTTATATCCCTGGTCATGTGATGTCACACTGGTGCACAGCTCGTTATATCCCTGGTCATGTGATGTCACACAGGTGCACGGCTCGTTATATCCACAGTCATGTGATGTCACACAGGTGCACGGCTCGTTATATCCCTGGTCATGTGATGTCATACAGGTGCACGGCTCGTTATATCCACAGTCATGTGATGTCACACAGGTGCACGGCTCATTATATCCCTGGTCATGTGATGTCACACAGGTACACGGCTCGTTATATCCCTGGTCATGTGATGTCACACAGGTGCACGACTCGTTATATCCCTGGTCATGTAATGTCACACAGGTGCACGACTCGTTATATCCCTGATCATGTGATGTCACACAGGTGCACGACTCGTTATATTCCTGATCATGTGATGTCACACAGGTGCACGACTCGTTATATCCCTGATCATGTGATATCACACAGGTGCACGGCTCGTTATATCCCTGGTCATGCGATGTCACACAGGTGCACGGCTCGTTATATCCCTGGTCATGTGATGTCATACAGGTGCACGGCTCGTTATATCCCTGGTCATGTGATGTCACACTGGTGCACGGCTCGTTATATCCCTGCTCATGTGATGTCACACAGGTGCACGGCTCCTTATATCCCTGGTCATGTGATGTCACACAGGTGCACGGCTCGTTATATCCCTGGTCATGTGATGTCATACAGGTGCACGGCTCGTTATATCCCTGCTCATGTGATGTCACACAGGTGCCAGACTCGTTATGTCACATAGAGTAATCAGAGCGGTGTGACGCGCACCTGTGTGATATATAACGAGCCGTGCACATGTGTGATATAACGAGCCGTGCACCTGTGTGATATATAACGGGCCGTGCACCTGTGTGATACATAACGAGCCGCGCACCTGTGTGATATATAACGAGCCGCGCACCTGTGTGATACATAACGAGCCGCGCACCTGTGTGATACATAACGAGCCGCACACCTGTGTGATATAACGAGAAGTGCACCTGTGTGATATAACGAGCCGTGCACCTGTGTGATATATAACGAGTCGTGCTCCTGTGTGATATAACGAGCCGTGCACCTGTGTGATACATAACGAGCCGCGCACCTGTGTGATATAACGAGCCGCACACCTGTGTGATATAACGAGAAGTGCACCTGTGTGATATAACGAGCCGTGCACCTGTGTGATATATAACGAGACGTGCTCCTGTGTGATATAACGAGCCGTGCACCTGTGCGATATAACGAGCCGTGCACCTGTGCGATATAACGAGCCGTGCACCTGTGTGATATATAACGAGTCGTGCTCCTGTGTGATATAACGAGCCGTGCACCTGTGTGACATATAAACAGCCGTGCACCTGTGTGATATATAACGAGTCGTGCTCCTGTGTGATATAACGAGCAGTGCACCTGTGTGATATAACGAGCCGTGCACCTGTGTGATATATAAAGAGCCGTGCACCTGTGTGATATATAACGAGCCATGCAGCTGTGTGATATAACGAGCCGTGCACCTGTGTGATATATAACGAGCCGTGCACCTGTGTGATATATAACGAGCCGTGCACCTGTGTGATATATAACAAGCCGTGCACCTGTGTGATATAACGAGCCGTGCACCTGTGTGATATATAAAGAGCCGCGCACCTGTGTGATTCCTCCAGGGGCCTTTTATGACCTCATGGAGATTACATAAAATGACACACATAAGACAAATACATTTATAAAAATCATAGTTTAATCTCTCATAGACATCGGTGCAGCCTCTCGTAGACATCAGTGCAGCCTCCCGTAGACATCAGTGCAGCCTCTCGTAGACATCAGTGCAGCCTCTCGTAGACATCAGTGCAGCCTCTCGTAGACATCAGTGCAGCCTCTCATAGACATCGGTGCAGCCTCTCGTAGACATCGGTGCAGCCTCTCATAGACATCAGTGCAGCCTCTCGTAGACATCAGTGCAGCCTCTCGTAGACATCAGTGCAGCCTCTCATAGACATCAGTGCAGCCTCTCATAGACATCGGTGCAGCCTCTCGTAGACATCGGTGCAGCCTCTCGTAGACATCAGTGCAGCCTCTCGTAGACATCAGTGCAGCCTCTCGTAGACATCAGTGCAGCCTCTCGTAGACATCAGTGCAGCCTCTCATAGACATCAGCGCAGCCTCTCATAGACATCAGTGCAGCCTCTCGTAGACATCAGTGCAGCCTCTCATAGACATCGGTGCAGCCTCTCGTAGACATCGGTGCAGCCTCTCGTAGACATCAGTGCAGCCTCTCGTAGACATCAGTGCAGCCTCTCGTAGACATCAGTGCAGCCTCTCGTAGACATCAGTGCAGCCTCTCGTAGATATCAGTGCAGCCTCTCGTAGACATCAGTGCAGCCTCTCGTAGACATCAGTGCAGCCTCTCGTAGACATCAGTGCAGCCTCTCGTAGACATCAGTGCAGCCTCTCGTAGACATCAGTGCAGCCTCTCATAGACATCAGTGCAGCCTCTCGTAGACATCAGTGCAGCCTCTCATAGACATCAGTGCAGCCTCTCGTAGACATCAGTGCAGCCTCTCGTAGACATCAGTGCAGCCTCTCATAGACATCAGTGCAGCCTCTCGTAGACATCAGTGCAGTCTGTGACTATTATTGTCTCGTTTCCGGTGCCGTGATCCAGACATTTGAGTCTACACATGGACATGGGAAAAGCATAATCCAGTAAATATGTTACTACGGTTCTTACTTGGGTTCTGGAGTTTTGCAGTTTGGACCTGTGATTGGTAATAACTCGCATTAACCCCTTCCCTCCCAGGTCCTGCAGGACGTCGCTTTCTCTCATTTCAGTTCCTTTTTTCGCTGTCAGATAGAAATGTCCTTGTGCGGTTCCCTCCTCATTGTGCGGCTTCCTCCGGACCTTCCTGTCACACGCAGCGCACAGTGATGTCACGTCTCCCCTGGGAAGGAGGATGACATCATCACCCACATGACATCAGCGTTTCCCTCTTCACCTCGGCCCGATCCTTCCGTCCTGTCCCTATAATCACCTTAACGAGGCTCAAGATTCCACAAAGTGTAAAGTAATAGACTAGACAGCCCTATTATATACTGTGTATTATACCGCCCTATTATATACTGTGTATTATACCGCCCTATTATATACTGTGTATTATACCGCCCTATTATATACTGTGTATTATACCGCCCTATTATATACTGTGTATTATACCGCCCAATTATATACTGTGTATTACACCGCCCTAATATATACTGTGTATTACACCGCCCTATTATATACTGTGTATTATACCGCCCTATTATATACTGTGTAATATACCGCCCTATTATATACTGTGTATTACACCGCCCTAATATATACTGTGTATTACACCGCCCTATTATATACTGTGTATTATACCGCCCTATTATATACTGTGTAATATACCGCCCTATTATATACTGTGTATTATACCGCCCTATTATATACTGTGCATTGTACCGCCCTATTATATACTGTGCATTGTACCGCCCTATTATATACTGTGCATTACACCGCCCAATTATATACTGTGCATTATACCTCCCTATTATATACTGTGTATTATACCGCCCTATTATAAACTGTGTATTATACCGCCCTATTATATACTGTGTATTATACCGCCCTATTATATACTGTGTATTATACCGCCCTGTTATATACTGTGCATTATACCTCCCTATTATATACTGTGTATTATACCGCCCTATTATATACTGTGCATTATACCGCCCTATTATATACTGTGTATTATACCGCCCTATTATATACTGTGTAATATACCGCCCTATTATATACTGTGTATTATACCGCCCTATTATATACTGTGTATTATACCGCCCTATTATATACTGTGCATTACACCGCCCAATTATATACTGTGCATTACACCGCCCAATTATATACTGTGCATTATACCTCCCTATTATATACTGTGTATTATACCGCCCTATTATAAACTGTGTATTATACCTCCCTATTATATACTGTGTATTATACCGCCCTATTATATACTGTGTATTATACCGCCCAATTATATACTGTGCATTACACCGCCCAATTATATACTGTGCATTATACCTCCCTATTATATACTGTGTATTACACCGCCCAATTATATACTGTGCATTATACCTCCCTATTATATACTGTGCATTATACCGCCCTATTATATACTGTGCATTACACCGCCCAATTATATACTGTGCATTATACCTCCCTATTATATACTGTGTATTATACCGCCCTATTATATACTGTGCATTATACCGCCCTATTATATACTGTGCATTATACCTCCCTATTATATACTGTGCATTATACCGCCCTATTATATACTGTGCATTACACCGCCCAATTATATACTGTGCATTATACCTCCCTATTATATACTGTGCATTACACCGCCCAATTATATACTGTGCATTATACCTCCCTATTATATACTGTGCATTATACCGCCCTATTATATACTGTGCATTACACCGCCCAATTATATACTGTGCATTATACCTCCCTATTATATACTGTGTATTATACCGCCCTATTATATACTGTGTATTATACCGCCCAATTATATACTGTGCATTACACCGCCCAATTATATACTGTGCATTATACCTCCCTATTATATACTGTGTATTATACCGCCCTATTATATACTGTGTATTATACCGCCCAATTATATACTGTGCATTACACCGCCCAATTATATACTGTGCATTATACCTCCCTATTATATACTGTGTATTATACCGCCCTATTATATACTGTGTATTATACCGCCCTATTATATACTGTGTATTATACCGCCCTATTATATACTGTGTATTATACCGCCCTATTATATACTGTGTATTATACCGCCCTATTATATACTGTGCATTATACCGCCCTATTTATACTGTGTATTATACCTCCCTATTATATACTGTGCATTATACCGCCCTATTATATACTGTGCATTATACCGCCCTGGCATATACTGTGTATTATACCGCCCTATTATATACTGTGCATTGTACCGCCCTGTTATATACTGTGCATTATACCGCCCTGTTATATACTGTGTATTATACCGCCCTGTTATATACTGTGTATTATATCGCCCTATTATATACTGTGTATTATACCGCCCTATTATATACTGTGTAATACACCGCCCTATTATATACTGTGTATTATACCGCCCTATTATATACTGTGTAATACACCGCCCTATTATATACTGTGCATTATACCGCCCTATTATATACTGTGTATTATACCGCCCTGTTATATACTGTGTATTATACCGCCCGTTTATATACTGTGTAATACACCGCCCTGTTATATACTGTGTAATATACCGCCCTGTTATATACTGTGCATTATACCGCCCTGTTATATACTGTGTATTATACCGCCCTGTTATATACTGTGTATTATACCGCCCGTTTATATACTGTGTATTATACCGCCCGTTTATATACTGTGTAATACACCGCCCTATTATATACTGTGTATTATACCGCCCTATTATATACTGTGTATTATACCGCCCTGTTATATACTGTGTATTATACCGCCCTGTTATATACTGTGTATTATATCGCCCTATTATATACTGTGTATTATACCGCCCTATTATATACTGTGTATTATACCGCCCTATTATATACTGTGCATTATACCGCCCTTTTATATACTGTGTATTATACCGCCCTGTTATATACTGTGTATTATACCGCCCTATTATATACTGTGTATTATACCGCCCTGTTATATACTGTGTATTATACCGCCCTATTATATACTGTGCATTATACCGCCCTTTTATATACTGTGTATTATACCGCCCTGTTATATACTGTGTATTATACCGCCCTGTTATATACTGTGTAATACACCGCCCTATTATATACTGTGTATTATACCGCCCTATTATATACTGTGTATTATACCGCCCTTTTATATACTGTGTATTATACCGCCCTATTATATACTGTGCATTATACCGCCCTATTATATACTGTGCATTATACCGCCCTTTTATATACTGTGTATTATACCGCCCTTTTATATACTGTGTATTATACCGCCCTTTTATATACTGTGTATTATACCGCCCTATTATATACTGTGTATTATACCGCCCTTTTATATACTGTGTATTATACCGCCCTATTATATACTGTGCATTATACCGCCCTATTATATACTGTGCATTATACCGCCCTATTATATACTGTGTATTATACCGCCCTTTTATATACTGTGTATTATACCGCCCTTTTATATACTGTGCATTATACCGCCCTGTTATATACTGTGTAATATACCGCCCTGTTATATACTGTGTATTATACCGCCCTGTTATATACTGTGTATTATACCGCCCTGTTATATACTGTGTATTATACCGCCCTGTTATATACTGTGTATTATACCGCCCTGTTATATACTGTGTATTATACCGCCCTGTTATATACTGTGTATTATACCGCCCTGTTATATACTGTGTATTATACCGCCCTGTTATATACTGTGTATTATACCGCCCTGTTATATACTGTGTAATACACCGCCCTATTATATACTGTGTATTATACCGCCCTGTTATATACTGTGTATTATACCGCCCTGTTATATACTGTGTATTATACCGCCCTGTTATATACTGTGTATTATACCGCCCTGTTATATACTGTGTAATACACCGCCCTATTATATACTGTGTATTATACCGCCCTATTATATACTGTTTATATACCCCTCTACCAACTCTTTCCTCGTGCCACCCCCTGCACTGTTCCTCTGCTATCCATAGTGTATATGGACACCCCTCTATATACCATCCCTGTGCCCACCAGTTACACGCTGTGCCCCGCGGGTGACCCGTATCAGTGGGAGACGCCGTGCGAGTCCAGTATAAGAAATGATTATCTGCTCGGACACATGAGCGCAGGAAAACTCCCATTGTGTGTGATACAAAGAAAGGGATTAATCCGCACAGACTTGACCTTTACAGCGAGAGAGATGGAGACAGAGCGGAGGCCTAAGGGGGGGCAACGAGGGACAGGGGCCGAGGACACGCTCAGGACAGGGGCCGAGGACACGCTCAGGACAGGGGCCGAGGACACGCTCAGGACAGGGGCCGAGGAAAAGCTCAGGACAGGGGCAGAGGAATAGCTCAGGACAGGGGCCGAGGACACGCTCAGGACAGGGGCCGAGGAGGACAAGCTCAGGACAGGGGCCGAGGAGGACAAGCTCAGGACAGGGGCCGAGGACACGCTCAGGACAGGGGCCGAGGACACGCTCAGGACAGGGGCCGAGGACACGCTCAGGACATGGGCCGAGGACACGCTCAGGACAGGGGCCGAGGACACGCTCAGGACAGGGGCCGAGGACACGCTCAGGACAGGGGCCGAGGACACGCTCAGGACAGGGGCCGAGGACACGCTCAGGACAGGGGCCGAGGACACGCTCAGGACAGGGGCAGAGGAATAGCTCAGGACAGGGGCAGAGGAATAGCTCAGGACAGGGGCAGAGGAATAGCTCAGGACAGGGGCCGAGGACACGCTCAGGACAGGGGCCGAGGACACGCTCAGGACAGGGGCCGAGGACACGCTCAGGACAGGGGCCGAGGACACGCTCAGGACAGGGGCCGAGGACACGCTCAGGACAGGGGCCGAGGACACGCTCAGGACAGGGGCCGAGGACACGCTCAGGACAGGGGCCGAGGACACGCTCAGGACAGGGGCCGAGGACAAGCTCAGGACAGGGGCCGAGGACAAGCTCAGGACAGGGGCCGAGGACAAGCTCAGGACAGGGGCCGAGGACACGCTCAGGACAGGGGCCGAGGACACGCTCAGGACAGGGGCCGAGGACACGCTCAGGACAGGGGCCGAGGACACGCTCAGGACAGGGGCCGAGGACACGCTCAGGACAGGGGCCGAGGACACGCTCAGGACAGGGGCCGAGGACACGCTCAGGACAGGGGCCGAGGACACGCTCAGGACAGGGGCCGAGGACAAGCTCAGGACAGGGGCCGAGGACACGCTCAGGACAGGGGCCGAGGACACGCTCAGGACAGGGGCCGAGGACACGCTCAGGACAGGGGCCGAGGACACGCTCAGGACAGGGGCCGAGGACACGCTCAGGACAGGGGCCGAGGAAAAGCTCAGGACAGGGGCAGAGGAATAGCTCAGGACAGGGGCAGAGGAATAGCTCAGGACAGGGGCCGAGGACACGCTCAGGACAGGGGCCGAGGACACGCTCAGGACAGGGGCCGAGGAAAAGCTCAGGACAGGGGCCGAGGACACGCTCAGGACAGGGGCCGAGGACAAGCTCAGGACAGGGGCCGAGGACAAGCTCAGGACAGGGGCCGAGGACAAGCTCAGGACAGGGGCCGAGGACAAGCTCAGGACAGGGGCCGAGGAAAAGCTCAGGACAGGGGCCGAGGAAAAGCTCAGGACAGGGGCCGAGGACACGCTCAGGACAGGGGCCGAGGAAAAGCTCAGGACAGGGGCCGAGGACACGCTCAGGACAGGGGCCGAGGACACGTTCAGGACGGGCCGAGGAAAAGCTCAGGACAGGGGCCGAGGAAAAGCTCAGGACAGGGGCCGAGGAAAAGCTCAGGACAGGGGCCGAGGACACGCTCAGGACAGGGGCCGAGGAAAAGCTCAGGACAGGGGTCGAGGAAAAGCTCAGGACAGGGGCCGAGGACACGCTCAGGACAGGGGCCGAGGAAAAGCTCAGGACAGGGGCCGAGGAAAAGCTCAGGACAGGGGCCGAGGAAAAGCTCAGGACAGGGGCCGAGGAAAAGCTCAGGACAGGGGCCGAGGACACGCTCAGGACAGGGGCCGAGGACACGCTCAGGACAGGGGCCGAGGAAAAGCTCAGGACAGGGGCCGAGGAAAAGCTCAGGACAGGGGCCGAGGACACGCTCAGGACGGAGGCGCCGAGGACGCGCCCAGGACGGAGGTGCCAAGGACACACTCAGGACAGACCCACCATGTCCACCACATCCCACGAAGTCCCACTATGTCTCGGTTTCTATGTGTCGCACAAGACAGAGAGAATGTGCACCTAAAGGGGTTGTTACTGCTTATTGGGACCGTGCACCACAATTCTGCAGCATGATCAAAGTGCAGTAAAAAAAAGTGCACACTCCCCGAGCCGCGCAGGGGGCGCCACATTCATGAAGACCCGGCGCCACGTGATAAATGTGTTTATTTACATCCTGACATCCAAACCAGCAAAACCTCTGCCCTGCAGACACTGAATCACGCAGAGTCATATGATGTCAGATCCTGCGGACTGGAAACTTACACAAAGCAGATTCTTAGGAAATGAACCCTGAGACATGAGACTTCAGCCTCAGCCCAGGACTGTATCTAAGCAACTCAGCGAGCGTGATACAGTGTCCTCTCAATGGGTCACACACTCCAAGTGATCAACCACTTCTCCTGTACAATCACTATAATATGACTGTACTGATCCTGAGTTACATCCTGTATTATACCCCAGAGCTGCACTCACTATTCTGCTGCTGGTGCAGTCACTGTGTACATACATGACATTACTTATCCTGTACTGATCCTGAGTTACATCCTGTATTATACCCCAGAGCTGCACTCACTATTCTGCTGCTGGTGCAGTCACTGTGTACATACATGACATTACTTATCCTGTACTGATCCTGAGTTACATCCTGTAGATCTTTTATTTTATATAAAAGTGAAAAACATAACAATAATAAACATAAATGAAGCCATAACTTCTGACAAAAGAAATACAAAAGAACAAATACAAATGAAAAAATAAACTTACAAAACCTCCTGGCCCAGCCACACACACACCACACACTCAGCATAAGAACAAACAAAACCATCACCCAGGCCCACCACCTAAATTTTTATTTATTTTTTTTTAATTGAAATACACAGCAAAATACACATAAACACAGAAATAACAATTAATATAACTGAAATAACATTAATAACATTAAATATAACTAACTAAATCCCACGCCCATCACCCTCCCCCCCAGACACTGGTCTAACGTCCAAAGTTTGCATTATATAGTCCAGACCAGCGTCCATACTAAACACTGTGCGTTCCACGTGTGGTACCTGACCACTAGACTGACTAAGAATAACGTGCATCGGTCCCGGCCACCCAGGCCTCTGAATGCTCCATAGGCCCACTCCGCATAGGAGAGACCGGCCAACCCGGGCCAATGGATGGAAGCGCCCACCCGGTTGTACACCTCTGTGTTAAAGGGGCACTGAAGCAGGAAGTGGTCCATGCTCTCCAGCAGGCCACCGCACTCCTCCCGGGGACAACCCCTTTCCTCAGAGCTCCTACACTTCAGATTGTCCCTCACACACAGCTTTCCATGGAAGCAGCGCCAAGCCAAGTCCCAAAACTTCAAGGGGATCCTGATGGAATTCAATAAACTCAAACCCACCCCCAGATCCCGACTTGGGCAATCCCTGAGGGCCAGAGGCTTCTGGAAATGGGTCAACAGAACCCTCTTGTCAAGGACTTTCCTCGACATGGTCCTGATCTCCCACATTCCCAGACCCCACCGGCGAATCACCTTCAGAACCGGGGTAGCGTAAGCCGGAAGATGCCCATGCGGTGTACGGAGATCCTTCACTCGCCCTCCTGTCTCCCATTCCTGGAAGAAAGGCCGAAACCATCCCCTGCAGGAGTATACCCACGGAGGAGCCCATCCCCTACAGGAGTATACCCACGGAGGAGCCCATCCCCTGCAGGAGTATACCCACGGAGGAGCCCATCCCCTGCAGGAGTATACCCACGGAGGAGCCCATCCCCTGCAGGAGTATACCCACGGAGGAGCCCATCCCCTACAGGAGCATACCCACGGAGGAGCCCTCTCTTTCCAGAGGTTTGCTACATTGATCTTAAGAAAGGTATTCACTAGGAACACCACAGGGTTGACCATACACAACCCTCCTTGTCTCCTCGTGCGGTAAGTAACCTCCCTCTTGATAAGGTTCAGCCTATTGCCCCATAACAGCTGGAAGAACAGACTGTACACCCGAGTCCAGAGGGGTTCTGGCAACATGCACACACTGCCCAGATATATCAGCAACGGGAGCAGGTAAGTTTTGATCAGATTAACCCTTTCTCTGAGGGTCAAAGACAAACCCTTCCACTGGTCCACCCTCTGAGCGGCGATCTTAAGCCTGCCGTCCCAGTTTTGCATGGGGTAATCCCCCTGGCCAAATTCGATGCCGAGAACTTTGGCAGAGTCCTGGGGCCCTGGAAGAGTGTCCGGGAGATCAAAGCCTGGATCCCCCTCTCCCAGCCAGAGACTCTCACACTTATCCCGGTTGATCTTGGACCCAGAAGCCTCTGAGTAGCGGTCAACCTCTGACATCACCCATTGCGCCTCCCCTCCCGAGGACACGAAAACGGTGACATCATCGGCATACGCTACCACTCTAAGAGTGGCTTCCGGTGCTGCCCGATCCATTCCGACTCCCACCAACGGCCCACGATCAACCCTCCTAAGGAATGGGTCGATCGCGAACACGTACAGTAGTGGGCTCAGAGGACAACCCTGGCGAACACCAGACCCGACCTCAAAAGAGCGGCCAATCCAACCGTTCACAAGCGGGAAACTCTCTGCCCCTGCGTACAAAACCTTAAGCCAATTGACAAACCCACCCGGCAGGCCATACCTCAGAAGGACAGACCAGAGGTACTCGTGGCTAACCCGATCAAACGCTTTTGCCTGATCCAAGGACAGCAAGTACCCCTTCCAGTTACCAGCCCTTCCCTGCTCCACTGCCTCCCGGACACAAAGCACAGCACTAAATGTACTGCGGCCTGGAACAGAGCAGTGCTGGGTCCCCGAAAGGAGCCGGGGTGCAAACTGCTCCAGCCGATTAAACAGCACCTTTGCCAAAACCTTTCTGTCCGTATTGAGAAGCGCTAGGGGACGCCAGTTCTCAATACGAGATCGGTCCTTACCCTTTGACAGGATGATCAGGGCTGACCTCCTCATTGACTTCGGCAGAGCGCCCGAGGAAAGACACTCATTGAATACCTCAGTCAAGAGGGGAACCAAGGCGTCCTTAAAGGTCTTATAAAACTCGGATGTTAAGCCATCCGGACCCGGCGATTTCTTGAGGGCGAGCCCTTCAATCGCCCGGCTGACTTCCTCTTCCCTGATCATCTCTGTCAAAACATCAAGAGAGGGGTCTACTCCTGGCTCAGGGACAGTTTCAGCCAGGAAAGCCGACATCACATCCCGATCTAGATCCCTCCTGCACAAGAGGTGTGAGTAGAAGGATCTGACGACCTCCAGAATCCCTGATCTGGACCTTTTCAGGGATCCCGTACTGTCAACCAGTCCTGTGACAACTTTACCATTCACTGACATCTTGCAGTTTCTGTAAGGGTCGGGCGAGCGGTATTTCCCGTGTCTATCGTACTGACACCTCTTCAGCAAGGATTTCACTCTGGAGATGTCCTCACGACTACCTCCAGTCGAGACGAGATGCTCGAGTTTCCTCCTCAGGCCCTGATACAGGCGGTACCTGTCCAGGCTCCTGAGGCTCGAGAGCTGGCGGAAGAATCTCGCCACCCTTTTCTTGAGCATCTCCCACCACTCTGACTTACTGCTACAAAGGCCCAGCAATGGTACCTGGCTCTGAAGAAAGTCCTCAAAGGATTGTCTGATCTCCGCTTCTTCCAGGAGAGACGAATTGAGCTTCCAGTAGCCTCTTCCCATCGGGGGGGTCTCTGTAACATTCAGAGAAAACAAAATTAAACAGTGGTCGGAGAACTCCACCTCAACAACAGAAACTGGTGAAGAAATGGCTTCCTCCTTTAAATAAAACCTGTCTATTCTAGACCTGCAGCTACCCCTATAATAGGTGAACCCCGCGTGTCCTGGGGTGTGCCGGATGTGGACATCCACCAGGCGAGCCTCACTGGCTATGCTATTAAGAGCGACGCTATCATAAGTCAGCTTGTCTCTGGAACCTCCCCTATCCTGGGACCTCGTGACAGCATTGAAATCCCCTCCAAAGACCACCTGCCGACTTGTAAAAAGGTAGGGCTCGATCCTCATAAAGAGACACTTCCTGTCCCACTTGGACTGGGGACCATAGATGTTAATTAGGCGAAGTTCTTGTCCCTTCATGAGGACATCCAGGATCAGGCACCTCCCCATTTCTAACTCAATAACTCGTCGGCATTCTACCGGTGCGGTAAAAAGGACCGCCACTCCGCTATACGGCTCGGCCGCAAGAGACCAATAGGAAGGCCCGTTTCTCCATTCCCTCTTAGCTTTAAACACGGCCGCCAAATCTGGCAGCCTGGTCTCCTGCAAAAATAAAATGTCGGCTTCAACGCGGCCGAGAAAATCAAAGGCCGCAAATCTAGCCGCATCAGACTTAATGCTGGCGACATTAATGGACGCCAGCGTCAACGGAGTGGGTGCCGCCATCATGAGTGATTGAGTTAGACGGCTTTCTTTTTACCCATCTTACCACCACCATCGGGAAATGAACACCCCCTTTTTAGACATATTGTGGTGTCCATCTCCCGCACCTCTGATGCTTCAGGGGCAGATCCAGGACCTACCCCCTCATCCTCGTCTCCAGACTCTGGGCCAGTCTCCCCTCCTGAGGACCCTGACTCCCCAGGGGGAGACTCGGCACCCCCTGCAGGCCCCTCCGCCACCTCTGGCCCTTCACCCTCAGCCCCTCCATCGGCAGGAGGCGCTCCATCCAGGGCCAGGAATCGATTTGAAAGTTCGACCAGCGGGGGGTCGGTTGCACCTTCCTTGGGTACCTTAGTCAGGGTGGGAGGAGATCTTACACCTCCCTTCTTTTTACCCTTTTTCTTCTTTTTGGCGCCACGCTTACGCTTTTCCTCTAGCCACGCCCTATTATCCTCGTCCATACTCTCATAATGGGAGGAGTCTGAGGACGTGGCACCTTCCTCTCTCTCGATCCTCCTAACCTCCTCATCCAGTACATCATCCCCTGGGGCCTCAGCGACAGGTGTGGTCTCCAGGATAGCGCCAGAGGTTGTCCCAGCAGCCCGAGACTCCCACCGCTCTCTCTCCTGTTGACGCTTCTCTAGACGCCTTAGCTGGGCAGGCGTCTTTTTCCTGTCTTTCTTCCCTGGCCCCTCCATTCCTCCACCTCTGCTAGTCCCCTCCCCAGCAGATTCAGCCTCATGGCTTTCATCCGCTGAGGTTGAGCCCGCATTAGCGAAGGAAAGAGGACAGGTGACCGAGATCACCACACAGGTTACACCTAATCTGCCCTGTACACGATGCAGCGAGATGGCCGACACCCCCACACAACGCACACTTCTGCACGGTGCAGTTTGCGCTGAAATGTGTGGGGTCACCGCACCTGTGACACAGCTTAGGCTGCCCCCGGTAGAAGATCAGGATCCGATCCCTCCCCAGGAAGGCTGATGAAGGGATGTGGGCGACTGAGTTACCTGAACGTCTCAACTTTACCATGAAGGTCCAGGCCCCTGACCAGATACCAAACTCGTCTCGATTTTTCTCTGGTACTCCCATTACCTCTCCATAACGATTCATCCAGGTCATGATGTCAAAGCAAGATAGTGATTCATTACGGGTAAGAACGGTCACTTTCTTGAGTTTGCTCTGGCGGGACACTGCTTGCACAGCAAAGTCCCGCCACTCGGGCTCGTTGTATCTCAGCTCATAGTTAGACCAGAAGAGCTCAAGCCCCTCCGGCCGAACAAAGCTGATATCAAACTCAGATGTACCATAGGTATGGATCAAGGCAAAGATGTCAGCCGCCTTGAAGTCCATCTTCAGCAGCAGCTCAACTACCCGTACCCGAGGGGGACACACATCACTGCCACACCACCGAAGACGGACCACATTCCTACGGTTAGCACCCGGCCCGGTTGTCGGGAGCGACCATGATGTCTCCCTGCCTTTTTGCTCTCGGAAGGCAGACAGGCCGTGCCTCTCTATCCAAAACGACAAATCAACCTCCTGCCCCGCTACATTGATCGTCCTTTCTCCCTTCTGTAAGGCCTGCAGGAGGCGCCGTTGCAAAAAGCCGTCCCCAGAGCCCAGAGACGAGGATGATTGACCCCTACATCCCCCAGCAGCGACACTGGCATAGCTCTTAATAGGGGCCGCCACTGGGGGAGCAACCGGACCAACCCCTGCACCCACCACATTAACACTACCCACCTCCATGTTACACTCAGCCGCGCCACTCACACCACCAGTCACTCCATCACTCACCCCCAAAGCTGGAAAAGATTCTCCACCACTCACACCATTCACATTATCCACCACAACATTACTGACTCCACTCACACTGGCTGGACCAGCAGCAATATTAGCAGACAAGACCACCTCCGCATCTTCAGGCACAAGGGACGGGGGTCCCCCCGCAGCGCATCGCCCAGAGGGGACCCCAACTTGTGTCACACTTGTGCCCTCCACATCATCGGTAGCAGATGTTATTTTACTTCTCCTGGGGCTTGGTAACATTCGCCGCTGTTCTTTAGCCGGTGTGAGGCGCCGCTGATCTCCAATTTCCGTAGAATTCACATTATCCCCAACACCAACACAGAATAACACTTTTTGTCTGGGAGGTCCGGAGCCCTCAGCCTCAGCGACCCCTCCACACTGCCGCCGCTCCATAACCAAGTGATCAGCGGCAACAGCATGAAGAGGCGCCGAGGCACCGGAAGCTGCCACCAGTGCCGGGCTATCCCCCCCTCCCACCAGGGGACGCACCAGAGCACTGGATTTTGATGTTATCGCCACTGCCGAGCCGCCCTTACTGTCCGGCCTTGCGGCCGATGCCTCCCCTGCTCCCCCACTGTTACCACAAACAGAGACGGAGCCCATCGCCACATCAGATGTCACACCTGTAATCTCCCTGCACCTTTGCACCGGGTCCACAGCAGAACTCGGGGGGGTTTGGGTAGCAGGGCTTGCACAGTGAGCTGACCCTGCGCTTTGCCCGGGGGGGTGTACAGGGAGGGGGGTAAAGATGAAACGTACCTCTTCCTGCTGCTTGGGCCTGGTCTTCGTACTCTTCCTCCGGCTGCTCCCCCCAGCGGCTTCCTCTGGGAGTTCATCACCAAACGAAAAGTTCTCCATGCGCACTGGGGACTAGAGCAGCCGGATCTCCGCCATGAGCGCCCCTCCCTGGCTGCCGGTGTCACTGTCCTCCCCCGAGCGAGGTGTTACTGCTGGCTGTCCTGCAGGGGGCCCACTGCACGAGGCCTGCTGATCTTCCTGCAGGCCGCCAGGTGGGAACTGCTGCTTGTCATCATCATCCTCCTCCTCCTCCTCCACCTGGCTCGCAGGCTGCAACCCCTTCAGCCTTTGCTCTCTGGTATCAGCCATTTGAGCAAATCTATCATCATTTACAAGTTTTTCTTTAAACGGACCGCTGTTGTCTAATATGAAAGTTTTTCTTTTATCAAGCTTAGCAATCTCTGCCTTCAGGTGGTTAATTTCTCCATTAATTTCTATTTTGCGCTTCTTTGGCGCTGTGTTCGCCCTGGCGCGGGCACAACGCAGCTCCTCCCGGAGCCTCCTGATGGTCTTAGTCGCCTCTTCATACTCACAGAGGTGGCTCTGGACCCGGGAGGCATAGGTGGACAAAGACTCCCGGGGCCCCTGCACCGCCCAGCCTCCCACCGCATGGTCAGCCTTACCTCTGTGAGCACTCCGCTTCATGGCTCCAGCCCCGGAAGGACCGCTCTCACCCGCACCATCATGGACGTCCGGCTTCTGGGTTTGCCTCTTTACACTGGACCCAGGGGGAGCAGGAGCAGTATTACTACGACTCCTGGTGGAACGTCTCACCCCTGAGTGCTCCATAGCGCTGGCCGGTTCCTGGCTACCCCTGCCCCCCGCCGGCCTGGCCCGGGAAGCAGGAGCCTGGGGCTTGCCGCTCTGGCTCATGCCTGGAAACCCACCCCCTCCCTGGGAGAGGAGAGAGCAGGCCCCAGGTGGAGGTGGATTATTCCTGGAGCTCAGAGCAGCAGCAGCACACAGCCTCTCACAGCAACAGACAGCTAACGATGTAACGAGCTCCAGAGCTGCACTCACTATTCTGCTGCTGGTGCAGTCACTGTGTACATACATGACATTACTTATCCTGTACTGATCCTGAGTTACATCCTGTATTATACTCCAGAGCTGCACTCACTATTCTGCTGCTGGTGCAGTCACTGTGTACATACATGACATTACTTATCCTGTACTGATCCTGAGTTACATCCTGTATTATACTCCAGAGCTGCACTCACTATTCTGCTGCTGGTGCAGTCACTGTGTACATACATGACATTACTTATCCTGTACTGATCCTGAGTTACATCCTGTATTATACTCCAGAGCTGCACTCACTATTCTGCTGCTGGTGCAGTCACTGTGTACATACATGACATTACTTATCCTGTACTGATCCTGAGTTACATCCTGTATTATACTCCAGAGCTGCACTCGCTATTCTGCTGCTGGTGCAGTCACTGTGTACATACATGACATTACTTATCCTGTACTGATCCTGAGTTACATCATGTATTATACTCCAGAGCTGCACTCACTATTCTGCTGCTGGTGCAGTCACTGTGTACATACATGACATTACTTATCCTGTACTGATCCTGAGTTACATCCTGTAGATCTTTTATTTTATATAAAAGTAAAAAACATAACAATACAAACAAAACATAATATACACTATATACAATATCTTACCTGCTGGTCCAGCCCCATTCATACCTAGCAAAAACAATAACTTACAATACACCGAAATGATTAAACACCAAATACCACAACCCCCACCCAACCGATTATCACAACCTAAACCAAACCAATAAACAAAGACAAGCCACACCCACAAATAAAACATAAATGACTATAAATATACATAAACCCACCCCACACCCTCTAATAACAAACCACCCCACACCCATTTTTATTTTTTTTTTTAAATATATAATAACAAATACACATAACACTAAACTAAACTAAATCCCTCGCCCGCACCCTCCCCTTCCCCCCAGACACTGGTCTAACGTCCAAAGTTTGCGTTAAGTAGTCCAGACCAGTGTCCAAGGTCAGTTCATAAGTCCCACCACCATCACCCCCCTCCCAACCTAACACTATGTCCCAAACCCCACTATATACAATATATACACTAATTACAACATAACAAAGAAAACAGAATACAAATTAAACCTGAACAACATTAATCAAAACCACATAAAGCCCAGGTTCGGCGCCTGCAAGCCCCAACATCACTACATGCCCAGATACAAAACAAAAATCTACAGTGCAGCATCAGCCCAACACCAGGAGAGGAGATGACAGACTAAGGGACACTAAAGGAGAACCCCCTCCAAAGGAGAGAGGCCCTCCCCGTGCCCAGCCTCTCATACTCCAGAGAGCGCACCTTCACCAGGTCACCCAGAATGTTCCTAACCACCTCATCCACCGGGAGGATTTTACGCTGCGTCGATACTAAACACCGTGCGTTCCACGTGTGGTACCTGACCACTAGACTAACTAGGAATAACGTGCAGCGGTCCCGGCCACCAAGGCCTCTGAATGCTCCATAGGCCCACTCCGCATAGGAGAGACCGGCCAACCCGGGCCAATGGATGGAAGCGCCCACCCGGTTGTACACCTCTGTGTTAAAGGGGCACTGAAGCAGGAAGTGGTCCATGCTCTCCAGCAGACCACCGCACTCCTCCCGGGGACAACCCCTTTCCTCAGAGCTCCTACACTTCAGATTGTCCCTCACACACAGCTTTCCATGGAAGCAGCGCCAAGTCACGTCCCAAAACTTCAAGGGGATCCTGATGGAATTCAATAAACTCAAACCCACCCCCAGATCCCGACTTGGGCAATCCCTGAGGGCCAGAGGCTTCTGGAAATGGGTCAACAGAACCCTCTTGTCAAGGACTTTCCTCGACATGGTCCTGATCTCCCACATTCCCAGACCCCACCGGCGAATCACCTTCAGAACCGGGGTAGCGTAAGCCGGAAGATGCCCATGTGGTGTACGAAGATCCTTCACTCGCCCTCCTGTCTCCCATTCCTGGAAGAAAGGCCGAAACCATCCCCTGCAGGAGTATACCCACGGAGGAGCCCATCCCCTGCAGGAGTATACCCACGGAGGAGCCCATCCCCTGCAGGAGTATACCCACCGAGGAGCCCATCCCCTGCAGGAGTATACCCACGGAGGAGCCCATCCCCTGCAGGAGTATACCCACGGAGGAGCCCATCCCCTGCAGGAGTATACCCACGGAGGAGCCCATCCCCTGCAGGAGTATACCCACGGAGGAGCCCATCCCCTGCAGGAGTATACCCACGGAGGAGCCCATCCCCTGCAGGAGTGTACCCACGGAGGAGCCCATCCCCTGCAGGAGTATACCCACGGAGGAGCCCATCCCCTGCAGGAGTATACCCACGGAGGAGCCCTCTCTTTCCAGAGGTTTGCTACATTGATCTTAAGAAAGGTATTCACTAGGAACACCACAGGGTTGACCATACACAACCCTCCTTGTCTCCTCGTGCGGTAAGTAACCTCCCTCTTGATAAGGTTCAGCCTATTCCCCCATAACAGCTGGAAGAACAGACTGTAAACCCGAGTCCAGAGGGGTTCTGGCAACATGCACACACTGCCCAGATATATCAGTAATGGGAGCAGGTAAGTTTTAATCAGGTTAACCCTTTCTCTGAGGGTCAAAGACCAACCCTTCCACTGGTCCACCCTCTGAGCGGCGATCTTAAGCCTGCCGTCCCAGTTTTGCATGGGGTAATCCCCCTGGCCAAATTCGATGCCTAGAACTTTGGCAGAGTCCTGGGGCCCTGGAAGAGTGTCCGGGAGATCAAAGCCTGGATCCCCCTCTCCCAGCCAGAGACTCTCACACTTATTCCGGTTGATCTTGGACCCAGAAACCTCTGAGTAGCGGTCAACCTCTGACATCACCCACTGCGCCTCCCCTCCCGAGGACACGAAAACGGTGACATCATCAGCATACGCTACCACCCTTAGAGTGGCTTCCGGTGCTGCCCGATCCATCCCGACTCCCACCAACGGCCCACGATCAACCCTCCTAAGGAATGGGTCAATCGCGAACACGTATAAAAGTGGGCTCAGAGGACAACCCTGGCGAACACCAGACCCGACCTCAAAAGAGCGGGAAACCAACCGTTCACAAGCGGGAAACTCTCTGCCCCTGCGTACAAAACTTTCAGCCAATTGACAAACCCACCCGGCAGGCCATACCTCAGAAGGACAGACCAGAGGTACTCGTGGTTAACCCGATCAAACGCTTTTGCCTGATCCAAGGACAGCAAGTACCCCTTCCAGTTACCAGCCCTGCCCTGCTCCACTGCCTCCCGGACACAAAGCACAGCACTAAATGTACTGCGGCCTGGAACAGAGCAGTGCTGGGTCCCCGAAAGGAGCCGGGGCGCAAACTGCACCAGCCGATTAAACAGCACTTTTGCCAAAACTTTTCTGTCCGCATTGAGAAGCGCTATGGGACGCCAGTTCTCAATACGAGATCGGTCCTTACCCTTTGACAGGATGATCAGGGCTGACCTCCTCATTGACTTCGGCAGAACGCCCGAGGAAAGACACTCATTGAATACCTCAGTCAAGAGGGGAACCAAGGCGTCCTTAAAGGTCTTATAAAACTCAGATGTTAAGCCATCCGGGCCTGGCGATTTCTTGAGGGCGAGCCCTTCAATCGCCCGGCTGACTTCCTCTTCCCTGATCATCTCTGTCAAAACATCAAGAGAGGGGTCTACTCCTGGCTCAGGGACAGCTTCAGCCAGGAAAGCCGACATCACATCCCGATCTAGATCCTTCCTGCCCAAGAGGTGCCAGTAGAAGGATCTGACGACCTCCAGAATCCCTGATCTGGACCTTTTCAGGGATCCCGTATTGTCAACCAGTCCTGTGACAACTTTACCATTCACTGACATCTTGCAGTTTCTGTAAGGGTCGGGCGAGCGGTATTTCCCGTAATCCCTCTCAAAAACCAAAGATGCGTGTCTATCGTACTGACACCTCTTCAGCAAGGATTTCACTCTGGAGATGTCCTCACGACTACCTCCAGTCGAGACGAGATGCTCGAGTTTCCTCCTCAGGCCCTGATACAGGCGGTACCTGTCCAGGCTCCTGAGGCTCGAGAGCTGGCGGAAGAATCTCGCCACCCTTTTCTTGAGCATCTCCCACCACTCTGACTTACTGCTACAAAGGCCCAGCAATGGTACCTGGCTCTGAAGAAAGTCCTCAAAGGATTGTCTGATCTCCGCTTCTTCCAGGAGAGACGAATTGAGCTTCCAGTAGCCTCTTCCCATCCGGGGGGTCTCTGTAACATTCAGAGAAAACAAAATTAAACAGTGGTCGGAGAATTCCACCTCAACAACGGACACTGCTGAAGAAATGGCTTCCTCCTTTAAATAAAACCTGTCTATTCTAGACCTGCAGCTACCCCTATAATAGGTGAACCCCGTGTGGCCTGGGGTGTGCCGGATGTGGACATCCACCAGGCGAGCCTCACTGGCTATGCTATTAAGAGCGACGCTATCATAAGTCAGCTTGTCTCTGGAACCTCCCCTATCCTGGGACCTCGTGACAGCATTGAAGTCCCCTCCAAAGACCACCTGCCGACTTGTAAAAAGGTAGGGCTTGATCCTCATAAAGAGACACTTCCTGTCCCACTTGGACTGGGGACCATAGATGTTAATTAGGCGAAGTTCTTGTCCCTTCATGAGGACATCCAGGATCAGGCACCTCCCCATTTCTAACTCAATAACTCGTCGGCATTCTACCGGTGCGGTAAAAAGGACCGCCACTCCGCTATACGGCTCGGCCGCAAGAGACCAATAGGAAGGCCCGTTTCTCCATTCCCTCTTAGCTTTAAACACGGCCGCCAAATCTGGCAGCCTGGTCTCCTGCAAAAATAAAATGTCGGCTTCAACACGGCCGAGAAAATCAAAGGCCGCAAATCTAGCCGCATCAGACTTAATGCTGGCGACATTAATGGACGCCAGCGTCAATGGAGTGGGTGCCGCCATCATGAGTGATTGAGTTGGACGGCTTTCTTTTTACCCATCTTACCACCACCCTCGGGAAATGAACACCCCCTTTTTAGACATATTGTGGTGTCCATCTCCCGCACCTCTGATGCTTCAGGGGCAGATCCAGGACCTGCCCCCTCATCCTCGTCTCCAGACTCTGGGCCAGTCTCCCCTCCTGAGGACCCTGACTCCCCAGGGGGAGACTCGGCACCCCCTGCAGGCTCCGCCACCTCTGGCCCTTCACCCTCAGCCCCTCCATCGGCAGGAGAGGCTCCATCCAGGGCCAGGAATCGATTTGAAAGTTCGACCAGCGGGGGGTCGGTTGCACCTTCCTTAGGTACCTTAGTCAGGGAGGGAGAAGATCTTACACCTCCCTTCTTTTTACCCTTTTTCTTCTTTTTGGCGCCACGCTTACGCTTTTCCTCTAGCCACGCCCTATTATCCTCGTCCATACTCTCATAATGGGAGGAGTCTGAGGACGTGGTACCTTCCTCTCTCTCGATCCTCCTGACCTCCTCATCCAGCACATCATCCCCTGGGGCCTCAGCGACAGGTGAGGTCTCCAGGAGAGCGCCAGAGGTTGTCCCAGCAGCCCGAGACTCCCCCCGCTCTCTCTCCTGTTGACGCTTCTCTAGACGCCTTAGCTGGGCAGGCGTCTTTTTCCTGTCTTTCTTCCCTGGCCCCTCCATTCCTCTGCCTCTGCTAGTCCCCTCCCCAGCAGATTCAGCCTCATGGCTTTCATCCGCTGAGGTTGAGCCCGCATTAGCGAAGGAAAGAGGACAACGACTGTACGGGTGACCGAGATCACCACACAGGTTACACCTAATCTGCCCTGTACAGGATGCAGCGAGATGGCCGACACACAACGCACACTTCTGCACAGTGCAGTTTGCGCTGAAATGTGTGGGGTCACCGCACCTGTGACACAGCTTAGGCTGCCCCCGGTAGAAGATCAGGATCCGATCCCTCCCCAGGAAGGCTGATGAAGGGATGTGGGCGACTGAGTTACCTGAACGCCTCAACTTCACCATGAAGGTCCAGGCCCCTGACCAGATACCAAACTCGTCTCGATTTTTCTCTGGTACTCCCATTACCTCTCCATAACGATTCATCCAGGTCATGATGTCAAAGCAAGATAGTGATTCATTACGGGTAAGAACGGTCACTTTCTTGAGTTTGCTCTGGCGGGACACTGCTTGCACAGCAAAGTCCCGCCACTCGGGCTCGTTGTATCTCAGCTCATAGTTGGACCAGAAGAGCTCAAGCCCCTCCGGCCGAACAAAGCTGATATCAAACTCAGATGTACCATAGGGATGGATCAAGGCAAAGATGTCAGCCGCCTTGAAGTCCATCTTCAGCAGCAGCTCAACTACCCGTGCCCGAGGGGGACACACATCACTGCCACGCCACCGAAGACGGACCACATTCCTACGGTTAGCACCCGGCCCGGTTGTCGGGAGCGACCATGATGTCTCCCTGCCTCTTTGCTCTCGGAAGGCAGACAGGCCGTGCCTCTCTATCCAAAACGACAAATCAACCTCCTGCCCCGCTACATTGACCGTCCTTTCTCCCTTCTGTAAGGCCTGCAGGAGGCGCCGTTTCAAAAAGCCATCCCCAGAGCCCAGAGACGAGGATGATGGAACCCTACGTCCCCCAGCAGCGACACTGGCATAGCTCTTAATAGGGGCCGCCACTGGGGGAGCAACCGGACCAACCCCTGCACCCACCACATTAACACTACCCACCTGCATGTTATACTCAGCCGCGCCACTCACACCACCAGTCACTCCATCACTCACCCCCAAAGCTGGAAAAGATTCTACACCACTCACACCATTCACATTATCCACCACAACATTACTGACTCCACTCACACTGGCTGGACCAGCAACAACATTAGCAGACAAGACCACCTCCGCATCTTCAGGCACAAGGGACGGGGGTCCCCCCACAGCGCATCGCCCAGAGGGGACCCCAACTTGTGTCACACTTGTGCCCTCCGCATCATCGGTAGCAGATGTTATTTTACTTTTCTTAGAGGAAGGTAGGAGTCGCCGCTGATCTTTGGCTGGTATGTGGCGCCGCTGATCCCCACCTTCCTCAGCACTTCTCTGCAGATTATCTCCAACTCCTACGCAAAACAGGACTTTAGGTTTGGGAGGTTCGGAGCCCTCAGCCTCAGCAACCCCTCCACGCTGCCGCCGCCCCATAACCAAGTGATCAGCGGCAACAGCATGAAGAGGCGCAGAGGCACCGGAAGCTGCCACCAGTGCCGGGCTATCCCCCCCTCCCACTGGGGGACGCACCACAGCACTGGATTTGGATGGTATCGCCACTGCCGAGCCGCCCTTACTGTCCGGCCTTGCGGCCGATGTCTCCCCTGCTCCCCCACTGTTACCACAAACAGAGACGGAGCCCATCGCCACATCAGATGTCACACCTGTAATCTCCCCGCTCCCTGGCACTGAGTCCACTGCAGGACCCGTGCTGGGCTGGGTAACGGGGCTCGCACAGTGAGCTGACCCAGCGGCCGACTCGGGTTTTACGGGGAGGGGGCTGTAGACTAGACTCACCACTTCCACGGATTTGGTCTTCTTCTTTCGTGGTTTGCTGCCCCCCGGTGCATCCTCCGGCAGATCGTCTCCAAAAGTAAAGTCCTGGAGGTGCACAGGGGACTCGAGCCGTCGGATCTCCTCCATCAGCGCCCCTCCCTGGTGGCTGTCACTATCCTCACCCGGGCCGGCAGAACCGCAGCCAGATGACAAGGCCGCTTGTCCTGCAGGGGGCCCACTGTACGGTACCGGACTTTCCTCCTCCGTCTGACTCTCTGGCTGAAGCCCCATCAGCCGCCTCTGCTTCTCCTCCTCCATCTCCCGGAACCTCTCATCATTAAGGATCTTTTCCTTGAATGGACCGCTCCTCTCTAGCAGGTAAGCCTTCCTCTCCTCCAAGGCCTGGATGTCAGTCTGGAGCCTGGAAATTTCTGCCAGAATCTGCTCCTTCTTCCTCTTTGGGGCAGAGCTTGCCCTGGCATGGGAGCACCTGAGCTCCTCCCGCAGTCTCCTCACCGTCTTGCTGGCTTCTTCGTACTCAGAGAGGTGGCCCAGAGCCCGGGAGGCATAGGTGGAAATAGACTCCCGGGTCCTCAGCATTCCCCAGCCCTCTTCACTGAGGTCAGCCTCACCTCCCTGAGCACTCAGCTTTCCCGCAGTATCCAGCTTTTCCTTGGTACCCAGCTTTCCCGAGGTATCCATCTTTCCCGAGGTATCCAGCTTTCCTGGGGTTTTGGTGCTTTTTGAAGCCTTAGCTGGCCTGGGGGTACTTGGAGCAGCATTGCTGCTGTTCCTCGCAGATCTTCTTACCCCCAAGGCTTCCGCAGCGCTGGCCGGTTCCTGGCTACCCCTGCCTCCCGCCGGCCTGGACCGGGAAGCAGGAGCCTGGGACTTGCTGCCCTGGCTCATGCCTGGAAACCCACTCCCTCCCTGGGAGAGGAGAGAGCAGGCCCCAGGTGGAGGTGGTTTTCCCTGGAGCTCAGGAGCAGCAGCAGCACACAGCCTCTCACAGCAACAGACAGCTAACGAGGTAACGAGCAACACCAGAGATGCACTCACTATCTGCTGCTGGTGCAGTCACTGTGTACATACATGACATTACTTATCCTGTACTGATCCTGAGTTACATCCTGTATTATACCCCAGAGCTGCACTCACTATTCTGCTGCTGGTGCAGTCACTGTGTACATACATGACATTACTTATCCTGTACTGATCCTGAGTTACATCCTGTATTATACCCCAGAGCTGCACTCACTATTCTGCTGCTGGTGCAGTCACTGTGTACATACATGACATTACTTATCCTGTACTGATCCTGAGTTACATCCTGTATTATACCCCAGAGCTGCACTCACTATTCTGCTGCTGGTGCAGTCACTGTACATACATGACATTACGTATCCTGTACTGATCCTGAGTTACATCCTGTATTATACTCCAGAGCTGCACTCACTATTCTGCTGCTGGTGCGGTCACTGTGTACATACATGACATTACTTATCCTGTACTGATCCTGAGTTACATCCTGTATTATACCCCAGAGCTGCACTCACTATTCTGCTGCTGGTGCAGTCACTGTGTACATACATGACATTACTTATCCTGTACTGATCCTGAGTTACATCTTGTAGATCTTTTACCTTCCATATCTATCTGCACCTCCTAGTTATGCTGCCATCAGGGGCAGAGGGAGTGTAGCGCCCACTGATGGACGATGAGGGCATGAAAAATAGAGAAGTGAAGACACGGACAGAGATGAAAGGGAAAGTGTTAGATGAGGGAGCGGAGGGCAGGAAGGAGCAGAGGAAGGAAGCCTTGTGTGCAGGGTGAGGGCTGGGAGCGAGCTGGAAGGTCAGGGCCACATGTCAGATCTGGGTTTCGGGCCATGACGCTGGGGGGCATATATTGGGCATGGTGCCACACACAGGGCAGACAAGAGATCCCCTTGTCTCCTGCCCCCCACCTCCTGAGATTCCAGACAGTGGGGGTAGCGCTGGCACTGACCTCACCCCTCTCCCTCCAAACTCCAATATTCCTCCTGAAAAGGCTTCAAAACCTCCTCGGGACCCTCCTTGGTGCCGGGAAGTGAATGGGGAATATTATACTGGCAGGAGCCCCCCTGCCCGGGGCACACGGGAATGTGAGGGGTTACAGGGGCTGAATGGAGAATATTATATGATACAGGACCTCCGGAGCAGCGCTCCCTTCCATGACCGAGCACTTTCTCATGGGATCTCGCAGCTTTGGAGAAGTTTTTATGCAGAGCAGGAAGACGATAGGGATCCAGATAGCGAATGTTGTGAGGGAAGGGAGACTGTGATAGCAACATGACAATGTGAGCGGACACTCAGCAGCTGGAGGGGATAGCACTGGAGGGGATGGCACTGGAGGGGATAGCACTGGAGGGGATAGCACTGGAGGGGATAGCACTGGAGGGGATAGCACTGGAGGGGATAGCACTGGAGCGGATAGCACTGGAGCGGATAGCACTGGAGGGGATAGCACTGGAGGGGATAGCACTGGAGCGGATAGCACTGGAGGGGATGGCACTGGAGGGGATAGCACTGGAGGGCATAGCACTGGAGGGGATAGCACTGGAGCGGATAGCACTGGAGGGGATAGCACTGGAGGGGATGGCACTGGAGGGGATGGCACTGGAGGGGATAGCACTGGAGGGCATAGCACTGGAGGGGATAGCACTGGAGGGGATAGCACTGGAGCGGATAGCACTGGAGGGGATAGCACTGGAGGGGATAGCACTGGAGGGGATAGCACTGGAGGGCATAGCACTGGAGGGGATAGCACTGGAGGGGATAGCACTGGAGGGGATAGCACTGGAGGGTATGGCACTGGAGGGGATAGCACTGGAGGGGATAGCACTGGAGCGGATAGCACTGGAGGGGATGGCACTGGAGGGGATGGCACTGGAGGGGATAGCACTGGAGGGGATAGCACTGGAGGGGATAGCACTGGAGGGGATAGTGCTGAGGGGATAGCGCTGGAGGGGATAGCGCTGGAGGGGATAGCGCTGGAGGGGATAGCACTGGAGGGGATGGCACTGGAGGGGATAGCACTGGAGGGGATAGCGCTGGAGGGGATAGCACTGGAGGGGATAGCACTGGAGGGCATAGCACTGGAGGGGATAGCACTGGAGCGGATAGCACTGGAGGGGATAGCACTGGAGCGGATAGCACTGGAGGGAATAGCACTGGAGGGGATGGCACTGGAGGGGATAGCACTGGAGGGGATAGCACTGGAGGGGCTTCACATCTAACATTGGCTACAGGCAGGTACTTACCTACTAAGTGCTGGAGAGGTCTGAGGAGATGAGGGTCATCCCTGAGCCCATGAGGATGTGGTCCATAGCGATGAGCAAGGTCATTGGTAGAAGACGGAAGAAAAGGGAGGACATTTGGTGCTACACTGGTTAGTGGGGGCTCCTGGACCCCCTTGAGATATAAGAATTTAGAAAAAAAACGAAAAGACAGATGTTATAGACCGAAAATAATAAGTTTATTTAATGAAAATCAAAATCAAACATGGAAATAAAAACAATTAAAATTCCCATTATAGGGAAAACAGTGGACCCCTAGTGTCCAGCCCAGTATAAAGTGCATGTATAATGTAATGGAGAGTAGTAAAGGACCATAGAAGTGATAGAAGTCACATTACCCATTAACAAGGGCTGGAGGGACCGGGGGGTCACACGTGGCTTCCCCTGAGGGAAAATAACGTATTATTTTTTGTCTATAACATCTGTCTTTTCGTTTTTCTAAATTCTGATTCAATTTTTCAGATGTTGTCATTATTCTCTTTGACCCATTTTTTTGTGAGCCCCCTTGAGATATAAACCATGAAGGTCCATGCAGCTAAGTGCCTTCTACAACCTCGTGAGATGTAGACGGGAGAGTAGGACGTGTGATCGTAGGACCTCAGTGCAACTAAACTCTGAAGGAACCTCAGAACCATGAATTATTGTGCGTCTGTAGAAGACAATATTAGGAGGCCCAATGTCCGGAGGTCTCTTATTACCCCGGCTGAACATCTAAGCATCATGTCATGTGACCAGAGATGGGTCGGGGGTCTCCTCTCATTAAGCATGGCCAGTACAGGAGGGCAGAGGGGTCCAAATGCTGCAACTCATGGCCCAAAGCCCCGGGTCAATGTATAGACCCACCAGTCGGGTTCTGATGACCATGGACTCCTGACTATATCCATGACCCTCACTAGGACTATATACCAGGCGGTCACTAATTAACCCTGGGAACGCTGGCGTGAGATTTGGCTTGGAATTCGGAGCGGCCAATGTTGTCAGGAAACTCAAGTCAAAACTGTGAGGAACAAGAGATTGTGGAATGTGAGGTCCAGTCACAACACGACGATCATCTAGAAGAGGGCGCCGACCCAACAGGCAGCGCGGGGTGTACAGGCAGGAGGAGGGGGCATTAGAGGGCGTCATGGGGGGGGGTCCACATTAAGGTGAATACACTGAGCCCCGCACTCGTCATACAAGGCGATTGTGGGGTCACATGATCCAGGCTCGGCACCGAGGACCGAGGAGTCTCACATCCTCCTGAGGACGAAGAACACTCAGAACTGGAGTCACCAGCAACCACCAGGTGCATGAGGCCTCTCCGTGTGTCTGTAACCATCAAGCATTTCCATTACATCCACTGCATCTCTGAAGAAGAAGCAAATGAAAGAAGGGACTGAAGCTGCTTGGCTTTAATGTGGACTTACAGACCAGTATCAGAACCTTCCTCGCGGCTTCTTAGGGGATCATCTGCTTTAGGCTCCACAAAAGGAGCATTTTTGTCTATTGGGTGGGATTTGGCTCTATCTGCATTTACATGGGGGCAATAACATGAATGATGCTGGGGCTCGTCTGGAGTTTTGGGGTTACTGGGCGTCTGTTCAGTACATCAGAGGGGACATTTTGCACTTAGTGGGCACATGTTGGGTGCAGTGGGGGGTGTTGCTGGCACTACATGGGGGTCACCCATAGCATTGTCCTGCGAGGGGAGTCGCTGTGCACGAGGGGCGGTCACTTCCTCCTCTCACATTCTCTCCTCTCTGCACCACATGAGATTATTCATCCCGGGCAGGACCTCCGCGCTGGTCACAGTGAGTGCATGTAATGTATCCAGATGTAGCAGAGCTGAACGCGTCGCTCTCACCTGCCTGTGATCAGGGCACGCACTCGGCTCTGCTACATCACCGCTCTTTCTGCTTTGCCTTTATACTTGGATCTTACGTCCCATAACAATTTCCACTGGATAATTTTTCAGTTTATTTTATTACTTTTATTGATTTTATATTCAGAACATTTTATATGATATTATTTGCATTTTTATAGTGACTTTATTATTAGTCGTGTTATTGGGGTCATTTTTGGGGGGGATTTTTTTTTTACTTTCTGCGCATCCTCCAGCTCTTCTGGGAGAAAGTTTAATTTGATACAAATATTGTTGTTGTATTTAGTGTTTTTCTTACTTTTTGTTTGTTTTTGCTCAGAAATGCGATTTTCTTTTGTTTTTATTAACTTTTTCCCAGTAATTAACATGAGGGTAGAGAGACCCCCCCCCCCTTTATGAAATGTAAAAATGAAGCCCCTGTCTGTAGTCCTGGCATTGGGACACCCCCAGCAGCCCCTTATCCTGGTGCCCCCTCTGGGTCATTATATTGTAGCAGCTGCATAGAGCGTCCGCACCCTGGCACAGGGTCTCATCCCCCAATATGATGACCCAAGACCACCCTGAGGTGACCCCACATCTCCATGATCTCTATATCCAGCACTTGATAACATCACCATAATATAAAAATACATTAAAACTCTTAAAACCTTCCCGCAGCGCTCCACGCGCTCTCCCAGCGCTGCTTCCTCTCCATACTGAGCCCCTCCGCTTTCCATAAGTGAACAGAACAGGAAATATAAGACTGAGACGGGAAAAGCTGTTGATAAGGAAACTCAATTTTCCGTTTGGTGAAGTTTTTGATGTTTTTGCGGCGCAGAGTGTGAGATGCGGCACCTGTCCACCCATTCATCACATCCTCATGGATTGCATTCACAGCTACGAGGGGGTCACGCTCCTATGTGGGGCCCCTGGATATGTTTTAGAGGGGCCCTTCCTGGCCCATAAGTTACAATACTGCTATTATTACAATTACAGTTACTTGAGTAACAATCCCTGTAATACAAAGAGAACTTGTCTCCACCTCCACAAACTCTCTGGACCCTTCAATAGTCGTCGCTCCACTGATTCCGGCGCACTTGGAATTTTTTCTCTTGCTCCAGGTTCCCGAGGAATCATTTACATTACTGTCAGTAATCAATATCCTAATTAGGCTCTGTATTGTCAGGTGGGCGGTGCCAGGCAGACCGTTCCAGCTTAGGACCGCCCACCTGCAGAAAACTTGAATTTCTCGGAATTGGTGAGGGTTAGAGAAAGAGTTCCAACTGCTCCCGGATCAGCGAATCCGTACAATTCTATAAGTTCTGGGTCGGTGGAGCTGATGAGAGATCATCCTTAAGGTGACATTTGCCTTTAAGTACCGTCCATGTGCTCCATAACCCGCTGCCTGCAGCCCCCGCCCCCTCATCCCCCTCATCCCCGGCATCTATAATATACAGGACTCATTATAACAAGGTCACATGTTCTCTCTGCAGCGGGATCGGTGGTCACAATGTCCGTCTGGTCGGCCCTGGTGCTGCTGCTGGGGGTCTCGCTGCAGGTCTGGGGGTCCAGGTCAGTGACTCTCCTTATTATCCTCCTCCATGATCCTTTCTGCGGTATATACAGTATATTTCCTCCCTTTCCTAATGTTTGTATGTAGAATTTTTCATGAAGTAACAATGTCAGATCATTTTTCATTAGAACTTGTTCCATTTCTCTGTTATTCTGAATTTTTATGACTGCATTTACAACTGGGTGTTATCCTTGGCAAAGGGGAGTGTCCCTACATAGTATGATACAGTCATCCCTGACTAGAGCGTCCCATACTGTGCAGGGGGTGGATCCTGGAGCCTCAGGGGCCCCATGTGAGTCCTGTGACTCCTGATAGTTGGGAGCTGGTGTAGATGTGACTTACTGCTAGGTGTGAATACTCCCCACATCTGTAAGTGTCGTGTCCCGTCTTCTGTCCGGCAGCTCCTTCGTAGGCGTCTGCTCCCGAGCGGTGGAGAGGATCCCGGTCACACACAACGAGACCTTCATCCAGCCGCTGTATCAGCCGTACCTGACCATGTGCCGGGGGCAGCGAGCCTGCAGCACCTACAGGTAAGTACAGGCACCACACGGTGATAACACCCACCACGGATTCCCTCCAATGTGAAGCTTCTGTGTGCCGCAGGACGGTCTACTCCGTGTCAGTCCGGCAGGTGAAGAGGGAAATCGTAAAAGTCAATTCTATTTGTTGCCCGGGATGGAAGAAGAAGGAGCCCGATTCCGAGTCCTGTGAGGAAGGTGAGACTTGTGGGTGCTGATGGGGGTGCTCTATCTGATACGTAGCCCCCCGGGTCCTGTATGTGTGGTGCACGGAGCTCCCCCTAGTGGTGACAATGGGCAGAGGAGATCATGGAGTGTAAGAAAAAGCTTCAAAATTACAGAAACCGGAGACTTTAGTTTCATCAAGTCTATTAGAGAAGTGCTGTAAATCCTCTGTGCTGCTGGGATTCAGTGCTAGGATCACTTTAACCCTTTCACACCCAGGCCCTTTTTTTTATTCTTGCGTTTCCATTTTTTACTCCCCAACTTCAAAAATCTCTAACTTTTTTATTTTCCCATGTGCAGAGCTACGTAACAAATTACCCTTCAAAGTGACGGTATTTACTATATAATTGGTGAAAAAATACATCATTTAGTAGCGAGGCTGTTACTGCAACTGATCCACCCCAACGATGACCTCACAGGGGGCGACAATTGAGGCCAATATGGTGGCGTTGCTGGGATTTAAGTGACTTCGCCAGAGGCATTTACATGGATAACACCCACAATCAGGCGTTACCATTGGGTGTTTGCTGCAATGTACAGTGAGTTACACAGGCTCACCAGATGGATCCTGACATTTAGAGGGCCTTATTCGCAACTACCCCCTTGCCTATACATTGGCAGGGGTGTTGCACATGTGTAGAAGCCCTGTGGTACATCTAGTAGTAGGACCTGCCAGCCAAGGGTTAGTGTTTGGACCCGCCGGCCACGGGGTAGTGCTAGGATCTGCTGGACATGGGGTAGTGCTAGGACCTGCCAGCCATGGGGTAGAGCTAGAACCCGCCGGCCACGGGGTAGTGCTAGGACCTGCCGGCCACGGGGTAGAGCTAGAACACGCCGGCCAAGGGGTAGTGCCGGACATGGGGTAATGCTAGGACCTGCCGGACATGGGGTAGTGCTAGGACCTGACGGCCACAGGGCAGAGCTAGAACCCGCCAGCCAAGGGGTAGTGCCGGCCACGGGGTAGTGCTAGAACCTGCCGGCCAAGGGGTAGAGCTAGAACCCGACCGCCACGGGGTAGTGCTAGGACCCACCGGCCACGGGGTAGAGCCGGATATGGGGTAATGCTAGGACCTGCTGGACATGGGGTAGTGCTAGGATCTGCCAGACACGGGGTAGTGCTAGGACCTGCCAGCCATGGGGTAGTGCTAGGACCTGCCGGCCATGGGGTAGTGCTAGGACCTGCCGGCCACGGGGTAGAGCTAGAACCCGCCGGCCACGGGGTAGTGCTAGGACCTGCCGGCCACGGGGTAGAGCTAGAACACGCCGGCCAAGGGGTAGTGCTAGGACCTGCCGGACATGGGGTAGTGCTAGGATCTGCCAGCCATGGGGTAGTGCTAGGACCTGCCGGCCAAGGGGTAGTGCCGGACATGGGGTAATGCTAGGACCTGCCGGACATGGGGTAGTGCTAGGATCTGCCAGCCATGGGGTAGTGCTAGGACCTGCCGGCCAAGGGGTAGTGCCGGACATGGGGTAATGCTAGGACCTGCCGGACATGGGGTAGTGCTAGGATCTGCCAGCCATGGGGTAGTGCTAGGACCTGCCAGCCATGGGGTAGTGCTAGGATCTGCCGGACATGGGGTAGTGCTAGGATCTGCCGGACATGGGGTAGTGCTAGGATCTGCCAGCCATGGGGTAGTGCTAGGACCTGCCGGCCACGGGGTAGTGCTAGGACCCGCCGGCCACGGGGTAGAGCTAGAACCCGACGGCCATGGGGTAGAGCCGGATATGGGGTAGTGCTAGGACCTGCTGGACATGGGGTAGTGCTAGGACCTGCCAGCCATGGGGTAGTGCTAGGACCTGCCAGCCATGGGGTAGTGCTAGGACCTGCCAGCCATGGGGTAGTGCTAGGACCTGCCGGCCAAGGGGTAGTGTCGGACATGGGGTAATGCTAGGACCTGCCAGCCATGGGGTAGTGCTAGGACCTGCCAGCCATGGGGTAGTGCTAGGATCTGCCGGACATGGGGTAGTGCTAGGATCTGCCGGACATGGGGTAGTGCTAGGATCTGCCAGCCATGGGGTAGTGCTCGGACCCGCCGGCCACGGGGTAGTGCTAGGACCCGCCGGCCACGGGGTAGAGCTAGAACCCGACGGCCATGGGGTAGAGCCGGATATGGGGTAGTGCTAGGACCTGCTGGACATGGGGTAGTGCTAGGACCTGCCAGCCATGGGGTAGTGCTAGGACCTGCCAGCCATGGGGTAGTGCTAGGACCTGCCAGCCATGGGGTAGTGCTAGGACCTGCCGGCCATGGGGTAGTGCTAGGACCTGCCGGCCATGGGGTAGTGTCGGACATGGGGTAATGCTAGGACCTGCCAGCCATGGGGTAGTGCTAGGACCTGCCGGACATGGGGTAGTGCTAGGACCTGCCAGCCATGGGGTAGTGCTAGGATCTGCCAGCCATGGGGTAGTGCTAGGATCTGCCAGCCATGGGGTAGTGCTAGGACCTGCCGGCCATGGGGTAGTGCTAGGACCTGCCAGCCATGGGGTAGTGCTAGGACCTGCCAGCCATGGGGTAGTGCTAGGACCTGCCGGCCAAGGGGTAGTGTCGGACATGGGGTAATGCTAGGACCTGCCAGCCATGGGGTAGTGCTAGGACCTGCCAGCCATGGGGTAGTGCTAGGATCTGCCGGACATGGGGTAGTGCTAGGATCTGCCAGCCATGGGGTAGTGCTAGGATCTGCCGGACATGGGGTAGTGCTAGGATCTGCCAGCCATGGGGTAGTGCTCGGACCCGCCGGCCACGGGGTAGTGCTAGGACCCGCCGGCCACGGGGTAGAGCTAGAACCCGACGGCCATGGGGTAGAGCCGGATATGGGGTAGTGCTAGGACCTGCTGGACATGGGGTAGTGCTAGGACCTGCCAGCCATGGGGTAGTGCTAGGACCTGCCAGCCATGGGGTAGTGCTAGGACCTGCCAGCCATGGGGTAGTGCTAGGACCTGCCGGCCATGGGGTAGTGCTAGGACCTGCCGGCCATGGGGTAGTGTCGGACATGGGGTAATGCTAGGACCTGCCAGCCATGGGGTAGTGCTAGGACCTGCCGGACATGGGGTAGTGCTAGGACCTGCCAGCCATGGGGTAGTGCTAGGATCTGCCAGCCATGGGGTAGTGCTAGGACCTGCCGGCCAAGGAATAGTGTCGGACATGGGGTAATGCTAGGACCTGCCAGCCATGGGGTAGTGCTAGGACCTGCCAGCCATGGGGTAGTGCTAGGACCTGCCAGCCATGGGGTAGTGCTAGGACCTGCCGGCCAAGGGGTAGTGCCGGACATGGGGTAATGCTAGGACCTGCCGGACATGGGGTAGTGCTAGGACCTGCCGGACATGGGGTAGAGCTAGAACCCACCGGCTACCAGCGTTACACAGTCCTTCTGTTATACTTTTTCTAACCGTTGGATATTCTGGCTTTGGCCAAAACAAAAACAAAAACAAAAACTGATCCAAATCCGAAAGTATTAACCTGGGAGCATCGGGGAGACGAGAGAAGACGCCATTGTGGCTGCCATGATGATTGCAGATCCCTACATGTAGATGGGAGAAGGTCTCATCATGACAATCCCCCTGTTTATTCTCTGGTGGATACAAAGAAGCATCTGATCCCTATTCCTGTGTCCTGTATATCCCTGTTTATTCTCTGGTGGATACAAGATCCCTATTCCTGTGTATTCCTGTATATTCCTGTATATCCCTGTATATCCCTGTATATCCCTGTATATCCCTGTATCCTGGGTCCTGTATATTCCTGTGTCCTGGGTCCTGTATATTCCTGTATCCTGGGTCCTGTATATTCCTGTATATCCCTGTATCCTGGGTCCTGTATATTCCTGTATATCCCTGTATCCTGGGTCCTGTATATCCCTGTATATTCCTGTATATCCCTGTATCCTGGGTCCTGTATATTCCTGTATCCTGGGTCCTGTATATCCCTGTATATCCCTGTATATTCCTGTATATCCCTGTATATTCCTGTATATCCCTGTATATTCCTGTATATCCCTGTATATTCCTGTATATCCCTGTATATCCCTGTATATCCCTGTATATTCCTGTATATCCCTGTATATCCCTGTATATCCCTGTATCCAGGGTGCTGTATATTCCTGTGTCCTGGGTCCTGTATATTCCTGTATATCCCTGTATCCAGGGTGCTGTATATTCCTGTGTCCTGGGTCCTGTATATTCCTGTATATTCCTGTATCCTGGGTCCTGTATATCCCTGTATATCCCTGTATATCCCTGTATATCCCTGTATATCCCTGTATATTCCTGTATATCCCTGTATATCCCTGTATATCCCTGTATCCAGGGTGCTGTATATTCCTGTGTCCTGGGTCCTGTATATTCCTGTATATCCCTGTATCCAGGGTGCTGTATATTCCTGTGTCCTGGGTCCTGTATATTCCTGTATATTCCTGTATATCCCTGTATATCCCTGTATATCCCTGTATCCTGGGTCCTGTATATCCCTGTATATTCCTGTATATCCCTGTATATCCCTGTATATTCCTGTATATCCCTGTATATCCCTGTATATCCCTGTATCCAGGGTGCTGTATATTCCTGTGTCCTGGGTCCTGTATATTCCTGTATATCCCTGTATCCAGGGTGCTGTATATTCCTGTGTCCTGGGTCCTGTATATTCCTGTATATCCCTGTATCCTGGGTCCTGTATATCCCTGTATATCCCTGTATATTCCTGTATATCCCTGTATATTCCTGTATATCCCTGTATATCCCTGTATATCCCTGTATATTCCTGTATATCCCTGTATATCCCTGTATATCCCTGTATCCAGGGTGCTGTATATTCCTGTGTCCTGGGTCCTGTATATTCCTGTATATCCCTGTATCCAGGGTGCTGTATATTCCTGTGTCCTGGGTCCTGTATATTCCTGTATATCCCTGTATCCTGGGTCCTGTATATCCCTGTATATTCCTGTATATCCCTGTATATCCCTGTATATCCCTGTATACCCCTGTATCCTGGGTCCTGTGTATTCCTGTATATTCCTGTATATTCCTGTATATTCCTGTATATCCCTGTATATCCCTGTATATTCCTGTATATCCCTGTATCCTGGGTCCTGTATATTCTCGTGCTGACGCTTCTTTCCTCTGATATTTCCTTGCTCCTTCCAGCTATTTGCCGTAAACCTTGCCAGAACGGTGGGACTTGTGTCAAACCCAACATGTGCCGCTGCCCCGCGGGGTGGGGGGGGAGACGCTGCCACGTGGGTGAGTGATCAGTGTACATCATAGAATGTGAATAATACACTGTGCAGGACCCATCTAAGGTCCATAAACCTAAAGTATAGAAATCCCATAACTGTCTCCGTGTGACCTGATTATAACACGTTTTTGTCTTCTGTAGATATAGACGAGTGTCGGCGCCCGTCTCGTTACTGCCACCACTTGTGCGTCAATACCAGGGGCAGCTTCCAGTGTGCGTGTAACGCGGGATACACCCTGGGGCAAGATGGGAAATCCTGTACAAAAGACAAGGAAAACCTTCCCCAAGTGTCGGTCCTGGCCCAACAACCTGAAGGTAACGGAGCAGGGACAGACGGACGATGACATTCATGGGGCCCAGGGTCATGCAGGGCGAGATCCGGTACTTATAGACGCACCATGATCAGGTTTATCTGACCAATGATATCGCGTCGGCCATGATTGTTCATCTAATTATATAAGTTTTCCACAAATGATCTTTCCATTAAAGAAAACTCCCGGAAAGATCGTTGATTCCTTCGCTTCGGCACGACGAGGATTCAGCAGATCCAACCTTCTGATATCTAACGTGTTTCACCACATTTACTCCTAAAACAAGGAATTGCCAAGGAGGAGGAGCTTGTGGAGCTTTATGGCCATCAGACCATGGATAGTGACTATGTACATCTCACACACGTCATGGCCGCTCCTCATTAGCACCATCTCAGTGTCCGACCATCATGGACCTTCTGGGACCTTCCATCATATGAGATGCATCGGGACGTGTGACCGATGACTCCACACGGAGATTGTCCATCACTAGGGATGTCCAGGGACTGTTATTACCATGGAGGTTCCTTGGGGTCCTCACATCCTCCTAGATGACACTCTACTTATTGGGGGCCGAGGTCTCATCACTAATTTCATATTTTTCATGTTTTTTTTATAGAGTCTTCTAATAAGCTTTCCACCGAGGTGCAGGATCTGCGAGGTCTAGTGACGTCCTTGGAGCAGGTGAGTGAGGACATCTACATGAAGATGTATGACCCACCTCTAGGACCCCCCTCTATCTCAGTGATGAGGGTCCTCATAGACCTCTGGTGCCCGGGGGCAGTGAGTGGGGACTGATCATGTATTATATCTAGGAGGGCGACTCCCATAGAAGTGATTGGAGCGGTCACGGACCTTGGCGCCTGTTACAATAGGGGGTTTGGGACCCTCCATTCTGGAGATCGTGCGGGTTCTGGAGGTGGGACACTCATCTACTAGAAAATTAGGATTCACATTTCACATGGGATCATCCACCACCTCCATCCACTCCCTGCATCCACCAATTCCGTCACAGCGGGAATTTTCTCTTTAGCTCCCGCCAAAGTATCTCAATATTAGCAGCTTTCTACTGTCAGGTGGGTGGAGTCACGTTGTCAGTCCCGCCCCCGCTGAGAAGGTCTGCTAAAGCTAATAACTCAATTTACTCAAAGGCTTTAACTAGTGTTACAGGTGACGATGAGGTCCGGTCTGATCTTTGGATATAATTGTATCCACAAAACATCAAGATCTAAACAAACTCACCGTAAATAAGGGAATTCACTGAGAGTGGAGTTCCCCTTTAAGTGTAATGTTAACAGGAAACTGAAGCGCGGCCAATAATACTCAGGAAGTGGCGTTGAGGGTGAAGTCACTGGAACCTGCGGCTGCTCCTGAGGCTTCGGTTCTCTTCTAGTTCTGTACATAGAATCCACTGAACCCACGTAACTAGAGGGCGGAGGTCACACCCCGGGAATTCGCTGAGCAATCACTTTTGTTTGTCGGACTAGTCGCATCTAGACATAAACAAATTCCAATGGAAGGTTCTTACAGAGTTCATTGGGTTCCTTCTTTGGTACCGAACCATCTGTAGATCTTACTGTCAGGACACTATGGGGCTCATTTACTAAGGGCTTTGTGCCGCCCTTTTTTCGGACTGTGCGCGTTCTTCAGCGTTGAAACATCTTGCACAGATATAAGAAGTGTCTGCGCTGTGATTGTGTCGCACGTGATTGTTTTCTCCGCTGCTTCATGCGACACAAATCTGTGGGCGACTGATTCGGACTGAGCGTAGGATTTAACTTTCACATTGTGTCACAATCCCAAGAAGATGGTGAACTCCGGGGACCTGAGCGCGATCTCATACATGGACAATGCACTTTCTATTTAGGTTAAAGGGATATTCTCGTTATATCACACAGGGCTGCTTAGTATCATAGAGAGTAATCAGAGCCGTATGATATAACGAGCCGTGCACCTGTGTGATATATAACGAGCCGTGCACCTGTGTGATATATAACGAGCCGTGCACCTGTGTGATATATAACGAGCCGTGCACCTGTGTGATATATAACGAGCCGTGCACCTGTGTGATATATAACGAGCCGCGCACCTGTGTGATATAACGAGCTGTGCACCTGTGTGATATATAACGAGCCGTGCACCTGTGTGATATATAACGAGCCGCGCACCTGTGTGATATATAACGAGCCGTGCACCTGTGTGATATAACGAGACGTGCACCTGTGTGATATAACGAGCCGTGCACCTGTGTGATATAACGAGCTACGCACCTGTGTGATATATAATGAGCCGTGCACCTGTGTGATATAACGAGCCGTGCACCTGTGTGATATATAACGAGCCGTGCACCTGTGTGATATATAACGAGCCGTGCACCTGTGTGATATATAATGAGCCGTGCACCTGTGTGATATAACGAGCCGTGCACCTGTGTGATATATAACGAGCCGTGCACCTGTGTGATATATAACGAGCCGTGCACCTGTGTGATATATAATGAGCCGTGCACCTGTGTGATATATAACGAGCCGTGCACCTGTGTGATATATAATGAGCCGTGGACCTGTGTGATATATAACGAGCCGTGCACCCGTGTGATATATAACGAGCCGTGCACCTGTGTGATATATAACGAGCCGTGCACCCGTGTGATATATAACGAGCCGTGCACCTGTGTGATATATAACGAGCCGTGCACCTGTGTGATATAACGAGCCGTGCACCTGTGTGATATATAACGAGCCGTGCACCTGTGTGATATATAACGAGCCGTGCACCTGTGTGATATATAATGAGCCGTGCACCTGTGTGATATATAACGAGCCGTGCACCTGTGTGATATATAATGAGCCGTGGACCTGTGTGATATATAACGAGCCGTGCACCTGTGTGATATATAACGAGCCGTGCTCCTGTGTGATATATAACGAGCCGTGCACCCGTGTGATACATAACGAGCCGCGCACCCGTGATATATAACGAGCCGTGCACCTGTGTGATATATAACGAGCCACGCACCTGTGTGATATAACGAGCCGTGCACCTGTGTGATATAAGGAGCAGTACACCTGTGTCATATATAACGAGCCGTGCACCTGTGTGATATAACGAGCCGTGCACCTGTGTGATATATAACGAGCCGTGCACCTGTGTGATATATATAACGAGCCGCGCACCTGTGTGATATATAACGAGCCGTGCACCTGTGTGATATATAATGAGCCGCGCACCTGTGTCATATATAACGAGCCGAGCACCTGTGTGATATATAATGAGCCGTGCACCTGTGTGATAAATAACGAGCCGTGCACCTGTGTGATATATAACGAGCCGCGCGCCTGTGTGATATATAACGAGCCGTGCACCTGTGTGATATATAATGAGCCGTGCACCTGTGTGATAAATAACGAGCCGTGCACCTGTGTGATATATAACGAGCCGTGCACCTGTGTGATATATAATGAGCCGCGCACCTGTGTGATATATAACGGGCCGTGCACCTGTGTGATATATAACGAGCCGTGCACCTGTATGATATATAAAGAGCCGTGCACCTGTGTGATATATAACGAGCCATGCACCTGTGTGATATATAACGGGCCGTGCACCTGTGTGATATATAATGAGCCGTGCACCTGTGTGATATATAACGGGCCGTGCACCTGTGTGATATATAACGAGCTGTGCACCTGTGTGATATATAACAAGCCGTGCACCTGTGTGATATATAACGGGCCGTGCACCTGTGTGATATATAACGAGCCCTGCACCTGTGTGATATATAACGGGCCATGCACCTGTGTGATATATAATGAGCCGTGCACCTGTGTGATCATGGTCAGATTTCCATCCACTGGTAGTTAACATAGAAGCTTTCTATAGAATGACAGCAAGCAGAGATCTAGAAAATTGATACATAACGTACATTGGAAATTTCTATAACTTTTCATCGTACAAACAATAACATTTATTTGCTGAAATGAGAACATCCCTTTAAGTCCCAGGCGGCCATAACAAGATGCGTCTCTTCCACAGAAGTTGGACAGCGCTCTCTCCGCGCTCCAGAGACTCATCCCCATGAAACTATCGGAGATCCGTACGGAGCAGGTGCAGGAATTCTGGGAGAGGATCCGTGGTCTGGATCGCGTGGATTTCCTGAGTGACCAATTGATGTACATGGAGGAGAAGATCGGAGAATGTAAGTGACTGGTGGAGAACGTCCCCCCGAGGGTCTCCTACTCATCATGTGGGATCCACACCTCCAGCCATTCTCACACTCGTGAGTCCATGGTGCCCCACATGATAGTCCCCGAGGAGCCGGTGTGTAGTCGGGACATCTTAGGTACATGACTCGGGTGAACGGGGTTTGGGGCAGGTTGGTGGACGTTACATGCAGAGCCGGATGGTGCCCCGGGTTCCTCCGCGCTGTGCCTGGGGGGCGGTTAGTAATTATTCCGGCACACCGGACATCTTCTCCATTATATTGTCTCCTCCTCCACCGTTATGTCCGGTACCGGCCCATTGATGGTTCCTGACGTTCCTCCTGATTTCTTCCTCCTCCAGGTTCCTGCCGCAGCAATGACGTTGAGATTCCCATTGACCTGACGCGCTGACACCTCTCCGAGACCCTTCCTCCGATTATTTATGTCCCCCACCCTATGGCTCGCACTTATTTATGGCCCCGGTTTCCTATTTATAACCCTCCTTCCTTGACGTCTCGATAATCAATAAATACTATTTGTATACAATGTGCACAGATCCGATTCATCATTTCTTCTAGTGGGGAAAACCTCAGAAACATGGCCGCTGTCATCCACTTCCTGCTGTCCTGCAACACACAGGAAGTGCTGGGGGCGGGTCACTACTCTGCTCAGTGATTGGCTAATAGCAGAGCTCTGAGCGTGTCACGTGACCAGGGGAAGTGTCCGGGATTGGTGGAAGTCTAACCCTTTAATAATTGTTGTATCGGGTCGGAGTCTTGCCTGTTCTTTAGACCGTTGTGCATTGTTCTCCTCTCTCCCACTTACATATTTGCCTCCTTTGTCTATAGACATCTGCAGACTATTCATCCTGCAGCTTATCTCGCCCATTAGTCCGCGGCTCGTATGACGGTCTCGTTCCGTCTCTTCTCGGCATGTGTGAGCCGGAGATAAGGAATCACCCACAATCCTCAGGCCTTCCCCTCCCTTCCTGAGACGTTGGGTGGGGGGCGCAGGGTGGGCCGCATGTAAGGTGCTTACCCCTCCCTTCCCTCGCACAATCATCACAAGATCCCTGGGAAATCTCCGTCTCACACGTCCCGTGGCAGGTGCCACAGACCGGGGGCCAAAAGCTTCAAATAAAACAGGAAATAAAAAATGTTAAATAAAATGTTTTTGGACTTTATTTTGGAAATGTAACGAAATGTCTGAGCTGCACAATGAGGCAAATCCACATCCGTCCTGGCCGGGAGGAGACGCGGCGTCACCTCAAAGATGTTAAAGGGAACCCGTCACCATCTTTACCCCATTAAACTCCTTTCCCCTTCAGGTCGGGAATGAAATGTTCCTTCTAGAATTCCCTCTTTTCTGCGTAATCTCACCACAGTCATGTGAAAATGAGCAGAGAAGAGTCATATTTTGCCTGAGAGGAGTCAAGAGGCCGCAAGGGGGTGACTTTAGATGCCGCCATCTTCAGTTCTCTAGCACCGAGAAGCAAAGATCTGCTTATTAAAAGCAACCCGTCACCACATTTTCACTGATACCACTAGTGGCAGGTCACATAGAGCCCTAGTAACTGACCCCCTTTTTTTTTAACTAAAAATTGTTCCCCTCAGATTCCCATATATTTAACTTTATAATATATATAATTTTACCTGGTATCTAAGCACGGCTACAGTGCGTTGAGGTGGGCGTGGCCTCCTCAGGCTGAATCCATTAGCTCCTCCCCTTGCTTTCTCTTCATGCAGCAGTAATGTCATGTGACCAGGGTGACATCATCGCAGGTCCTTTAGTCTCCGAACATAAGCAAACTGTACACCAAGCATTTATCTCATGAAATCACAGCAGCAGCATGGAGAGGAGCAGAAGTCCATGGAGGCTGCTGTGATATTTTATGTGGTCAGATATGTGCACGGGGTGCGGTTTGCTAATGTTAAAAGGCTAAAGGACCTGTGATGATGTCACCCTGGTCACATGACATTAGGTCACGCCCCTCAGCTCTAGCTACAAGTTTATAGAGAACCTGCCCCCAGCTGTATATGTGAAGATAGAAGAGTCGCATCTTTCAGATCTCCACAGAATGAGCAGTAAAACTGCAGATACAGAACTGGATCATCATCTGCAGATAACATTTCCATCTGGATCTTTAACTACTTGTATTTCTAATTCTGCAGATCCACCCTCCAGCACCAGCACCAAGGTTCTGGGTGCTACAGAACGGAATACAAAGGTGTCTGAAGTGACTGCAGCCTCTAAACTTAACTCATTTCAGGCAAAATGTGACTCTTCTCTGCTCATTGTCACAGGACTTTGGAGATTTTCTTTTAAGTAGGTAAATTTCACATAAAAGAGTGAATTGTAGAAAGAACATTTCATACCCGACCTGAAGGGGGCGATAGTTTAATGCCCCAAATATCAGAGAGAGGATCACAGCGATTCATGTGCAATCTCCACCAGTTATAAGGGGCATTAGACGCCCAGAAGCACAGGGGGGGGGGGGCGCGGAGGGGCTTTATTGGAAATTAAGGAGAATATTTTTACCATATTGCAGCACATGTGGTATTTCTGGGCAGACACTGCTGATCAGCAGCTGCAGGTCTGTTACAGTAGCAGCCAATCTCCATGAGCTGATAGACAGTGGAGCGCTGGCTCCCCCACATGGTGCTGACAGGTACTGCGTCACTCATCACTACACACTGCATTACAGCCCTGTATACTCCTATATACCCCGTATACATTGTACATATGGGATGGGGGTGCACTGCTCCCATAATGCACTGCACCTGCCATCAATGTATAGAATATATTTTATTATTGTAATTACTTGGAGGAGCCTCTAGGGGGCTGCACTGGGGGGTCATGGGGGGTAAAGGGAGTGTGAATAGGGGGATAACGTGTGTATTGCTCGGGTCACTTCCCCATGAATCCATAGAACCAGGACAAGTTCCAGAACCAATGATTGGAGGAGCGGGTCGCACATGGCCGGCGCCGCTCCAGTCACGGTTTATGGCACAGACAGAAGTAGCTGAGAACCCGATATCTCCATCAGCGGCAGAGAGATGTGCGGTCAGCAGCTCTGTACATCGGGGGACCCCCTAGTAGTGACCGCTGAGCCCCCCGAGATCTGCAACGATCCGCAGAAATAAAGAGCAGACACTTTGATGACCCAGAAAAATTTGTGCAATGCTAATTGACATATACATGAGATAATAAGCCCCTCCCTCCCACCACGCCACGTCCCCCCCCCACGTCATACCCACAAGACATCCGCTGCCCACTAATGGCTAGGAACACATTGGCACATGGACTCCTCCTCGCACCGGGACGTGGCAGGTGGAGGGGCCGACGCGAGGAAGGGGCCGCGCCGAGTGTAACAAAACACGGATCATCTCAGGCCACAAGACAAGGATCCGGGGAGAGTCCGGAGGTCGCGGGTCGGTGGTGATGGCAGCACGGGGGCACGGGAAGGCTTCCTGGGGTAAGGGGGGCACAGCAGTTCCATGGTTCCTGCCCCCATTCCAGGTCCATAATATCTGAAGAGATGGAAGGCGCAGGAGGGCGGCTGCGTAGGGGCCACATCCTCTGCCGGCCCCAATCCGGGCAAATCAGTGGAGAACGAGAGAAGAGAGGGAAGACGGAGAAGGAGGAGGAGGGAGGTGGAGAGCGCAGCAATAAATATACATACAGGATAAGGCACCCCCTCACTACCCACTGACAGCCGTCTCCCCCACAACGGAATGTAATCCCCATCATCTGCATGAACCTTCAGGGGCAGTCCCCATCCCCGGGATCACACATCATGGACCATCGGGGGCAGTCCCCATCCCCGGGATCACACATCATGGACCATCGGGGGCAGTCCCCATCCCCGGGATCACACATCATGGACCTTCAGGGGCAGTCCCCATCCCCCGGGATCACACATCATGGACCTTCAGGGGCAGTCCCCATCCCCGGGATCACACAGCATGGACCATCGGGGGCAGTCCCCATCCCCCGGGATCACACATCATGGACCATCGGGGGCAGTCCCCATCCCCCGGGATCACACATCATGGACCATCGGGGGCAGTCCCCATCCCCCGGGATCACACATCATGGACCATCGGGGGCAGTCCCCATCCCCCGGGATCACACATCATGGACCATCGGAGGCAGTCCCCATCCCCCGGGGTCACAGTACACGTCATGGAGCTTCGGGTGCTGCCCCTCCTCGGGATCACAGTACACTTCATGGACCTTCAGGGGCAGTCCCCATCCCCCGGGGTCACTCATCATGGACCTTCAGGGGCAGTCCCCATCCCCCGGGATCACACATCATGGACCTTCAGGGGCAGTCCCCATCCCCGGGATCACACAGCATGGACCATCGGGGGCAGTCCCCATCCCCCGGGATCACACATCATGGACCATCGGGGGCAGTCCCCATCCCCCGGGATCACACATCATGGACCATCGGGGGCAGTCCCCATCCCCCGGGATCACACATCATGGACCATCGGGGGCAGTCCCCATCCCCCGGGGTCACAGTACACGTCATGGAGCTTCGGGTGCTGCCCCTCCTCGGGATCACAGTACACTTCATGGACCTTCGGGGGCAGTCCCCATCCCCCAGGTGTTGCCCCTCCTCGGAGTCACAGTACACGTCATGGACCTTCGGGGGCAGGCCCTATCCCCCGGGTGCTGCCCCCTGTTGGGCTCAGGATCCCTTCATCTTGCAGGTGACATCTTCTCATTTAAAGGGAATGTTATCAATAATCACAAAACTAACGCCAATTCCTATCATCTACATCTCCTCCTCCTCCGAGGAAAGGCGCAGCCGCTCCCGTCCCTTTAGGGTGGGGGGTGTAATGGGATCCGCTCTCTCCTCTCTCTCGGGGGATGGGGTGCCCTGGCCATGGATGACACTTAGGGGCTCAATGTCCGCCCCCGGGCTCCTTTCCTGGGCGCTCGTTTGAAATCTGAAGGAAAGCCTCAAGCATCAGCCCTCGGACTTTGTCAGCCAAATCAGGGACTTCATCGGCGCTCAGCCCTCGGGTGGGCACCCCGGGGAGGATCTGCACCGTACACTTTCCTGGAAGACACAGAAGGAGAACTGTTATTCAAAGAACGACAATAGCAAAACCCACAGATACTGACAAGACCTGTCCTCACACTGCTGTACTCTGTGCTCTCTGCAGCCAGTGTTATGTACTGTCCCTATAGAGATGTGTAATCAGTCCTCACACTGCTGTGCTCTGTGCTCTCTGCAGCCAGTGTTATGTATTGTCCCTGGAGAGATGTGTAATCAGACCTCACACTGCTGTGCTCTGTGCTCTCTGCAGCCAGTGTTATGTCCCTGGAGAGATGTGTAATCAGACCTCACACTGCTGTGCTCTGTGCTCTCAGCAGCCAGTGTTATGTATTGTCCCTGGAGAGATGTGTAATCAGACCTCACACTGCTGTGCTCTGTGCTCTCTGCAGCCAGTGTTATGTATTTTACCTGGAGAGATGTGTAATCAGACCTCACACTGCTGTGCTCTGTGCTCTCTGCAGCCAGTGCTAGGTGTAGTCCCAGGAGAGATGTGTAATCAGACCTCACACTGCTGTGCTCTGTGCTCTCTGCAGCCAGTGCTATTTATTGTCCCTGGAGAGATGTGTAATTAGACCTCACACTGCTGTGCTCTGTGCTCTCTGCAGCCAGTGTTATGTATTGTCCCTGGAGAGATGTATAATCAGACCTCACACTGCTGTGCTCTGTGCTCTCTGCAGCCAGTGTTATGTATTGTCCCTGGAGAGATGTGTAATCATACCTCACACTGCTGTGCTCTGTGTTCTCTGCAGCCAGTGTTATGTATTGTCCCTGGAGAGATGTGTAATCAGACCTCACACTGCTGTGCTCTGTGCTCTCTGCAGCCAGTGTTATGTATTGTCCTTGGAGAGATGCATGTGTAATCAGACCTCACACTGCTGTGCTCTGTGCTCTCTGCAGCCAGTGTTATGTATTGTCCCTGGAGAGATGTGTAATCAGACCTCACACTGCTGTGCTCTGTGCTCTCTGCAGCCAGTGTTATGTATTGTCCCCAGAGAGATGTGTAATCAGACCTCACACTGCTGTGCTCTGTGCTCTCTGCTTTAAGCTAATCCTCTCCCCCACCCCTGTGCTCTATGTAAATGCTTTAGCTATAAATCCCACGCTCCTCATGCGGACGCAGCGGAATGGTTACACATATTTCCCGGGACATCCCCCACTGACTGCAGAAGGTACAGAGCACAGCAGTGTGAGGACACATCCCCTGAGGAATCTACAATCCTGGAATATAAATCTGGATATCACAGTCCTGCTGCTCCATAGTAATGTAGTCGTGTGAGCCCCTCCCTGCTGCATGGTTACACGCTCCGCCCCCTTGTCACACACAGTCAGGGGGCGGCGCTCTTATTATAGCGGTGACCTCAGCCGTCGCTTCTATACACAGCGCACGGAGGAACGTTCAGTCTGGTGAAACCGGATCCCGGCTCCATCCATCCGGACACGCGATGTTACACCGGGGAGCGCCGGCTCCTCCCACATCTATCTCCCCGGGCCTGAGCAGTATACTGACACTGCAGCACTGATCCAGGGACTGGTCTCTACACGCTCTCACCAAGCACAGCGCCGCACATTGTGTAGTGGTCACACTGGGTATTGCAGCTCGTTATCCACAATAACGGCCCCAGACCTGAAAACAGCAGCAGCCGGAACGGCGCTTACTGGACCCGATACTGTGGAGGTCCAATCACAGATCTATAGCACCTCCAGGGGGCGTGCTCGGCTCCCAGCATCAGAAACCCCTGCTTGTGATCGGATGAGATCCCAGGGGGATGCACACAGGATCGGGGGCACCTGTCTGGTCAGTGGGGGGGTCTGGCTGCTGAAGCCCCCGCATATCACAAGAACAGGGGTCCCACTCTGTACAGACACACTGCTGACATCTATGGGAGCCCCCCATTCTTACATTTAGTGGGGTCAATAACCGATCAGTTGCTGCACCCCTATAACACGACTGGAATATTCCTTTAAGCATTTCCCCAGCCCGGGAATGACAGTAGAGATCCCTTTATGTGGAGGCTGGAGCCGGCTCTGAAAGTAATAAAGGACCTTCTGTAGGAAACAAAGGGTCCATTATACTGTACACGGGGGGGTCAGACCCCCAGACACCCCCCCCCCCACCCCGTATACGTCACCAGCAATGGCTGTAGAGGAGAATCCGACCTCAGCGATGGTGGGAACAGAGGGCGATGTGATGGGTATGACTGGGGGGGGGAATCTACATGGGAAGTACCGGACCCCCAGGACCACCTACTGATATGCACCATGTAATGTACTGGAACACAATACTGCCCCCTGGCTGAGATGCAGGGATATGGGGGTGATGCCCCCCGTGCATCCCCCCGGAGCCCCCTGTGCACCCCCCGGAGCCCCCCAATGCACCCCCTGTGCACCCCCCGGAGCCCCCCAATGCACCCCCTGTGCACCCCCCTGAGCCCCTCACCTGTGGTGAACTTTCGGTCTTTCTTGCTGTAGAAATCCTTATAGGAAGACATGACGACTGGAATCACCGGCACCTAAGAGACAGAAGGGGGGAAATAGCGCGAGATGAGTCACATGACAAGTCACATGACACGTAGAACAATGGTGGCCGCACCCCGCTCATGTGGCGCTGCACACAGCGGGGAATTTATCATAAAAAGATCATAATAATGACCCCGGTGTGTGCCGTGTATTCTGTATGTGTCACATGACACGTCACATGACTGGCAGGAAGAAACCGTGCGGATGGCGGAGGATCCGGATGTCTACGACTATACAGACACAAAGATGCACAATTATCAAAACTAGTGCGGGGTCCGGTGCACTATGTGCGGGGGGATGCACTATGCGCAGTGCCGGGGGGTCATGTGATGTCACACAGGTGCACGGCTCGTTATATCCCTGGCCATGTGATGTCACACAGGTGCACGGCTCTCTATATCCCTAATCATGTGATGTCACACAGGTGCACGGCTCGTTATATCCCTGGTCATGTGATGTCACACAGGTACACGGCTCGTTATATCCCTGGTCATGTGATGTCACACAGGTGCACGGCTCGTTATATCCCTGGTCATGTGATGTCACACAGGTACACGGCTCGTTATATCCCTGGTCATGTGATGTCACACAGGTGCACGGCTCGTTATATCCCTGATCATGTGATGTCACACAGGTGCACGGCTCGTTATATCCCTGGTCATGTGATGTCACACAGGTGCACGGCTCGTTATATCCCTGGTCATGTGATGTCACACAGGTGCATGGCTCGTTATATCCCTGGTCATGTGATGTCACACAGGTGCACGGCTCTCTATATCCCTAATCATGTGATGTCACACAGGTGCACGGCTCGTTATATCCCTGGTCATGTGATATTACACAGGTACACGCCTCGTTATATCCCTGGTCATGTGATGTCACACAGGTGCACGGCTCGTTATATCCCTGGTCATGTGATGTCACACAGGTGCACGGCTCGTTATATATCTGGTCATGTGATGTCACACAGGTGCACGGCTCGTTATATCCCTGGTCATGTGATGTCACACAGGTGCACGGCTCATTATATCCCTGGTCATGTGATGTCACACAGGTGCACGGCTCGTTATATCCCTGATCATGTGATGTCACACAGGTGCACGGCACGTTATATCCCCAGTCATGTGATGTCACACAGGTGCACGGCTTGTTATATCCCTGGTCATGTGATGTCAGACAGGTGCACGGCACGTTATATCCCCAGTCATGTGATGTCACACAGGTGCACGGCTCATTATATCCCGGTCATGTGATGTCACACAGGTGCATGGCTCGTTATATCCCTGGTCATGTGATGTCACACAGGTGCACGGCTCGTTATATATCTGGTCATGTGATGTCACACAGGTGCACGGCTCGTTATATCCCTGGTCATGTGATGTCACACAGGTGCACGGCTCGTTATATCCCTGGTCATGTGATGTCACACAGGTGCACGGCTCGTTATATATCTGGTCATGTGATGTCACACAGGTGCACGGCTCGTTATATCCCTGGTCATGTGATGTCACACAGGTGCACGGCTCATTATATCCCTGGTCATGTGATGTCACACAGGTGCACGGCTCGTTATATCCCTGATCATGTGATGTCACACAGGTGCACGGCACGTTATATCCCCAGTCATGTGATGTCACACAGGTGCACGGCTTGTTATATCCCTGGTCATGTGATGTCAGACAGGTGCACGGCACGTTATATCCCCAGTCATGTGATGTCACACAGGTGCACGGCTCATTATATCCCGGTCATGTGATGTCACACAGGTGCATGGCTCGTTATATCCCTAGTCATGTGATGTCACACAGGTGCACGGCTCGTTATATATCCCTAGTCATGTGATGTCACACAGATGTACACAGGGGTGTAACTACAGCTGTAGCAGTCGCAATGGGGCCACCAGGGGCACTTGTGTGACATCACATGACCAGGGATATAACGAGCCGTGCACCTGTGTGACATCACATGGCCAGGGATATAACGAGCCGTGCACCTGTGTAACATCACATGGCCAGGGATATAACGAGCCGTGCACCTGTGTGACATCACATGACCGGGGATATAACGAGCCGTGCACCTGTGTGACATCACATGGCCAGGGATATAACGAGCCGTGCACCTGTGTGACATTACATGACCAGGGATATAGCGAGCTGTGCACCTGTGTGACATTACATGACCAGGGATATAACGGGCCGTGCACCTGTGTGACATCACATGACCAGGGATATAACCAGCGGTGCACCTGTGTGACATCCCATGACCAGGGATACAACAAGCCGTGCACCTGTGTGACATCACATGACCAGGGATATAACGAGCCGTGCACCTGTGTGACATCACATGACCAGAGATGTTAGCATCACAGCTTAGTTATAGCCAAATCTGTTGAATTGCCCCGCCCCTGGGGCACTTGCAGGCTGATGTGCACATACAAAGATGCTCCCCGTATACAGGCGGTCCCCTACTTAAGAATACTCGACTTACATACGACCCCCCTAGTTACAAACGGACCTCTGGATATTGGTAATTTCCTGTACTTTAGTCCCAGACTACAATAATCAGCTGTAACAGATATCACAGGCGTCTGTAATGAGGATTTAGTGTTACTCCTGATTCTTATGAGATTCCAACATTTTTAAAATCCAATTGTCACAGAGACCAAAAAAAGTTCTGGCTGGGGTTACAATGATAAAATATACAGTTCCGACTTACATACAAACTCAACTTAAGAACAAACCTACAGACCCGATCTTGTACGTAACCCGGGGACTGTCTGTAGTTTTGTTGGTTTGTGCTCGCTCCGACCTCCACTGTCTGATATCAGTAGCCAAATGCAAGAATAGAATATCAGCAAATGCCCCGGGCCCCCCCTACACCAGCAGCACTGCCCCGCCTCACCTGTGCCTGCACCGCCAGATGGAAGGCCCCCCGCTTGAATGGCAGCAGTGACCCGTTGTGATTTCGAGTGCCCTCCGGAAAGACCCAAACACGAACCTAAGATCAGACAGAAGAGACACAGAACCGAGAAGATGTTACATCACAGGGGCAAGAGGGCAAGTGGCACACAACACCACCTACACCTGCCCCATACCCCTCATTACTTATCCTGCATTATACTCCAGAGCTGCACTCACTATTCTGCTGCTGGTGCAGTCACTGTGTACATACATGACATTACTTATCCTGTACTGATCCTGAGTTACATCCTGTATTATACCCCAGAGCTGCACTCACTATTCTGCTGCTGGTGCAGTCACTGTGTACATACATGACATTACTTATCCTGTACTGATCCTGAGTTACATCCTGTATTATACTCCAGAGCTGCACTCACTATTCTGCTGCTGGTGCAGTCACTGTGTACATACATGACATTACTTATCCTGTACTGATCCTGAGTTACATCCTGTATTATACCCCAGAGCTGCACTCACTATTCTGCTGCTGGTGCAGTCACTGTGTACATACATGACATTACTTATCCTGTACTGATCCTGAGTTACATCCTGTATTATACCCCAGAGCTGCACTCACTATTCTGCTGCTGGTGCAGTCACTGTGTACATACATGACATTACTTATCCTGTACTGATCCTGAGTTACATCCTGTATTATACTCCAGAGCTGCACTCACTATTCTGCTGCTGGTGCAGTCACTGTGTACATACATGACATTACTTATCCTGTACTGATCCTGAGTTACATCCTGTATTATACCCTAGAGCTGCACTCACTATTCTGCTGCTGGTGCAGTCACTGTGTACATACATGACATTACTTATCCTGTACTGATCCTGAGTTACATCCTGTATTATACCCCAGAGCTGCACTCACTATTCTGCTGCTGGTGCAGTCACTGTGTACATACATGACATTACTTATCCTGTACTGATCCTGAGTTACATCCTGTATTATACTCCAGAGCTGCACTCACTATTCTGCTGCTGGTGCAGTCACTGTGTACATACATGACATTACTTATCCTGTACTGATCCTGAGTTACATCCTGTATTATACCCCAGAGCTGCACTCACTATTCTGCTGCTGGTGCAGTCACTGTGTACATACATGACATCAATTATCCTGTACTGATCCTGAGTTACATCCTGTATTATACTCCAGAGCTGCACTCACTATTCTGCTGCTGGTGCAGTCACTGTACATACATGACATTACTTATCCTGTACTGATCCTGAGTTACATCCTGTATTATACCCCAGAGCTGCACTCACTATTCTGCTGCTGGTGCAGTCACTGTGTACATACATGACATCACTTATCCTGTACTGATCCTGAGTTACATCCTGTATTATACCCCAGAGCTGCACTCACTATTCTGCTGCTGGTGCAGTCACTGTACATACATGACATTACTTATCCTGTACTGATCCTGAGTTACATCCTGTATTATACCCCAGAGCTGCACTCACTATTCTGCTGCTGGTGCAGTCACTGTACATACATGACATTACTTATCCTGTACTGATCCTGAGTTACATCCTGTATTATACCCCAGAGCTGCACTCACTATTCTGCTGCTGGTGCAGTCACTGTGTACATACATGACATTACTTATCCTGTACTGATCCTGAGTTACATCCTGTATTATACCCCAGAGCTGCACTCACTATTCTGCTGCTGGTGCAGTCACTGTGTACATACATGACATTACTTATCCTGTACTGATCCTGAGTTACATCCTGTATTATACCCCAGAGCTGCACTCACTATTCTGCTGCTGGTGCAGTCACTGTGTACATACATGACATTACTTATCCTGTACTGATCCTGAGTTACATCCTGTATTATACCCCAGAGCTGCACTCACTATTCTGCTGCTGGTGCAGTCACTGTGTACATACATGACATTACTTATCCTGTACTGATCCTGAGTTACATCCTGTAGATCTTTTATTTTATATAAAAGTAAAAAACATAACAATACAAAAACATAATATACAATATATACAATATCTTACCTGCTGGTCCAGCCACATTCATACCTAGCAAAAATAATAACTTACAATACACCAAAATGAATAAACACCAATTACCACAACCCCCACCCAACCGATTATTACATCCTAAACCAAACCAATAAACAATAAGACAAGCCACACCCACAAATAAACATAAATGACCATAAATATACATAAACCCACCCCACACCCTCTAATAACAAACCACCCCACACAGATCACATCCCACACCCTTTTTTTTTTTTTTTTTTTTTTTTTTTAAATATACAGAATACACACAACACTACACTAAACTAAATCCCTCGCCCGCACCCTCCCCTTCCCCCCAGACACTGGTCTAACGTCCAAAGTTTGCGTTAAGTAGTCCAGACCAGTGTCCAGGGTCAGTTCATAAATCCCACCACTATCACCCCCCTCCCAACCTAACACTATGTCCCAAACCCCACTATATACAATATATACAATATATACAGTATTTACAACATAACATAAAGAAAACAGAATACAAATAAAACCTGAACAACATCAATCCAAACCACATAAAGCCCAGGTTCGGCGCCTGCAAGCCCTACATCTCTATAACCTCAGATACAAAACAAAAATCTACAGTGCAGCATCAGCCCAACACCAGGAGCGGAGATGACAGACTAAGGGACACTAAAGGAGAACCCCCTCCAAAGGAGAGAGGCCCTCCCCGTGCCCAGCCTCTCATACTCCAGAGAGCGCACCTTCACCAGGGGGGAGAGGACAGACTAAGGGACACTAAGGAGAGAGGCCCTCCCCGTGCCCAGCCCCTCATACTCCAGAGAGCGCACCTTCACCAGGGGGGAGAGGACAGACTAAGGGACACTAAGGAGAGAGGCCCTCCCCGTGCCCAGCCTCTCATACTCCAGAGAGCGCACCTTCACCAGGTCACCCAGAATGTTCCTAACCACCTCATCCACCGGGAGGATTTTACGCTGCGTCGACACTAAACACCGTGCGTTCCACGTGTGGTACCTGACCACTAGGCTGACTAGGAATAACGTGCAGCGGTCCCGGCCACCCAGGCCTCTGAATGCTCCATAGGCCCACTCCGCATAGGAGAGACCGGCCAACCCGGGCCAATGGATGGAAGCGCCCACCCGGTTGTACACCTCTGTGTTAAAGGGGCACTGAAGCAGGAAGTGGTCCATGCTCTCCAGCAGGCCACCGCACTCCTCCCGGGGACAACCCCTTTCCTCAGAGCTCCTACACTTCAGATTGTCCCTCACACACAGCTTTCCATGGAAGCAGCGCCAAGTCACGTCCCAAAACTTCAAGGGGATCCTGATGGAATTCAATAAACTCAAACCCACCCTCAGATCCCGACTTGGGCAATCCCTGAGGGCCAGAGGCTTCTGGAAATGGGTCAACAGAACCCTCTTGTCAAGGAGTTTCCTCGACATGGTCCTGATCTCCCACATTCCCAGACCCCACCGGCGAATCACCTTCAGAACCGGGGCAGCGTAAGCCGGAAGATGCCCATGCGGTGTACGGAGATCCTTCACTTGCCCTCCTGTCTCCCATTCCTGGAAGAAAGGCCGAAACCATCCCCTGCAGGAGTATACCCACGGAGGAGCCCATCCCCTGCAGGAGTATACCCACGGAGGAGCCCATCCCCTGCAGGAGTATACCCACGGAGGAGCCCATCCCCTGCAGGAGTATACCCACGGAGGAGCCCATCCCCTGCAGGAGTATACCCACGGAGGAGCCCATCCCCTGCAGGAGTATACCCACGGAGGAGCCCATCCCCTACAGGAGCATACCCACGGAGGAGCCCTCTCTTTCCAGAGGTTGGTGATATTGATCTTAAGAAAGGTATTCACTAGGAACACCACAGGGTTAACCATACACAACCCTCCTTGTCTCCTCGTGCGGTAAGTAACCTCCCTCTTGATAAGGTTCAGCCTGTTCCCCCATAACAGCTGGAAGAACAGACTGTAGACCCGAGTCCAGAGGGGTTCTGGCAACATGCACACACTGCCCAGATAAATCAGTAACGGGAGCAGGTAAGTTTTGATCAGATTAACCCTTTCTCTGAGGGTCAAAGACCAACCCTTCCACTGGTCCACCTTCTGAGCGGCGATCTTAAGCCTGCCATCCCAGTTTTGCATGGGGTAATCCCCCTGGCCGAATTCGATGCCGAGAACTTTGGCGGAGTCCTGGGGCCCTGGAAGAGTGTCCGGGAGATCAAACCCTGGATCCCCCTCTCCCAGCCAGAGACTCTCACACTTATCCCGGTTGATCTTGGACCCAGAAACCTCTGAGTAGCGGTCAACCTCTGACATCACCCATTGCGCCTCCCCTCCCGAGGACACGAAAACGGTGACATCATCAGCATACGCTACCACCCTTAGAGTGGCTTCCGGTGCTGCCCGATCCATCCCGACTCCCACCAACAGCCCACGATCAACCCTCCTAAGGAATGGGTCAATCGCGAACACGTATAAAAGTGGGCTCAGAGGACAACCCTGGCGAACACCAGACCCGACCTCAAAAGAGCGGCCAATCCAACCGTTCACAAGCGGGAAACTCTCTGCCCCTGCGTACAAAACCTTTAGCCAATTGACAAACTCCCCCGGCAGGCCATACCTCAGAAGGACAGACCAGAGGTACTCGTGGTTAACCCGATCAAACGCTTTTGCCTGATCCAAGGACAGCAAGTACCCCTTCCAGTTACCAGCCCTGCCCTGCTCCACTGCCTCCCGGACACAAAGCACAGCACTAAATGTACTGCGGCCTGGAACAGAGCAGTGCTGGGTCCCCGAAAGGAGCCGGGGCGCAAACTGCACCAGCCGATTAAACAGCACCTTTGCCAAAACCTTTCTGTCCGTATTGAGAAGCGCTATGGGACGCCAGTTCTCAATACGAGATCGGTCCTTACCCTTTGACAGGATGATCAGGGCAGACCTCCTCATTGACTTCGGCAGAGCGCCCGAGGAAAGACACTCATTGAATACCTCAGTCAAGAGGGGAACCAAGGCGTCCTTAAAGGTCTTATAAAACTCAGATGTTAAGCCATCCGGGCCTGGCGATTTCTTGAGGGCGAGCCCTTCAATCGCCCGGCTGACTTCCTCTTCCCTTATCATCTCTGTCAAAACATCAAGAGAGGGGTCTACTCCTGGCTCAGGGACAGTTTCAGCCAGGAAACCCGACATCACATCCCGATCTAGATCCTTCCTGCCCAAGAGGTGCGAGTAGAAGGATCTGACGACCTCCAGGATCCCTGATCTGGACCTTTTCAGGGACCCCGTACTGTCAACCAGTCCCGTGACAACTTTACCATTCACTGACATCTTGCAGTTTCTGTAAGGGTCGGGCGAGCGGTATTTCCCGTAATCCCTCTCAAAAACCAAAGATGCGTGTCTATCGTACTGACACCTCTTCAGCAAGGATTTCACTCTGGAGATGTCCTCACGACTACCTCCAGTCGAGACGAGATGCTGGAGTTTCCTCCTCAGGCCCTGATACAGGCGGTACCTGTCCAGGCTCCTGAGGCTCGAGAGCTGGCGGAAGAATCTCGCCACCCTTTTCTTGAGCATCTCCCACCACTCTGACTTACTGCTACAAAGGCCCAGCAATGGTACCTGGCTCTGAAGAAAGTCCTCAAAGGATTGTCTTATCTCCGCTTCCTCCAGGAGAGACGAATTGAGCTTCCAGTAGCCTCTTCCCATCCGGGGGGTCTCTGTAACATTCAGAGAAAACAAAATTAAACAGTGGTCGGAGAACTCCACCTCAACAACGGACACTGCCGAAGAAATGGCTTCCTCCTTTAAATAAAACCTGTCTATTCTAGACCTGCAGCTACCCCTATAATAGGTGAACCCCGCGTGGCCTGGGGTGTGCCGGATGTGGACATCCACCAGGCGAGCCTCACTAGCTATGCTATTAAGAGCGACGCTATCATAAGTCAGCTTGTCTCTGGAACCTCCCCTATCCTGGGACCTCGTGACAGCATTGAAGTCCCCTCCAAAGACCACCTGCCGACTTGTAAAAAGGTAGGGCTTGATCCTCATAAAGAGACACTTCCTGTCCCACTTGGACTGGGGACCATAGATGTTAATTAGGCGAAGTTCTTGTCCCTTCATGAGGACATCCAGGATCAGGCACCTCCCCATTTCTAACTCAATAACTCGTCGGCATTCTACCGGTGCGGTAAAAAGTACCGCCACTCCGCTATACGGCTCGGCCGCAAGAGACCAATAGGAAGGCCCGTGTCTCCATTCCCTCTTAGCTTTAAACACGGCCGCCAAATCTGGCAGCCTGGTCTCCTGCAAAAATAAAATGTCGGCTTCAACACGGCCGAGAAAATCAAAGGCCGCAAATCTAGCCGCATCAGACTTAATGCTGGCGACATTAATGGACGCCAGCGTCAACGGAGTGGGTGCCGCCATCATGAGTGATTGAGTTAGACGGCTTTCTTTTTACCCATCTTACCACCACCCTCGGGAAATGAACACCCCCTTTTTAGACATATTGTGGTGTCCATCTCCCGCACCTCTGATGCTTCAGGGGCAGATCCAGGACCTGCCCCCTCATCCTCGTCTCCAGACTCTGGGCCAGTCTCCCCTCCTGAGGACCCTGACTCCCCAGGGGGAGACTCGGCACCTCCTGCAGGCTCCGCCACCTCTGGCCCTTCACCCTCAGCCCCTCCATCGGCAGGAGGCGCTCCATCCAGGGCCAGGAATCGATTTGAAATTTCGACCAGCGGGGGGTCGGTTGCACCTTCCTTGGGTACCTTAGTCAGGGAGGGAGAAGATCTTACACCTCCCTTCTTTTTACCCTTTTTCTTCTTTTTGGCGCCACGCTTACGCTTTTCCTCTAGCCACGCCCTATTATCCTCGTCCATACTCTCATAATGGGAGGAGTCTGAGGACGTAGCACCTTCCTCTCTCTCGATCCTCCTGACCTCCTCATCCAGTACATCATCCCCTGGGGCCTCAGCGACAGGTGTGGTCTCCAGGAGAGCGCCAGAGGTTGTCCCAGCAGCCCGAGACTCCCCCCGCTCTCTCTCCTGTTGACGCTTCTCTAGACGCCTTAGCTGGGCAGGCGTCTTTTTCCTGTCTTTCTTCCCTGGCCCCTCCATTCCTCCGCCTCTGCTAGTCCCCTCCCCAGCAGATTCAGCCTCATGGCTTTCACCCGCTGAGGCTGAGCCCGCATTAGCGAAGGAAAGAGGACAACGACTGTACGGGTGACCGAGATCACCACACAGGTTACACCTAATCTGCCCTGTACAGGATGCAGCGAGATGGCCGACACCCCCACACAACGCACACTTCTGCACGGTGCAGTTTGCGCTGAAATGTGTGGGGTCACCGCACCTGTGACACAGCCTAGGCTGCCCCCGGTAGAAGATCAGGATCCGATCCCTCCCCAGGAAGGCTGATGAAGGGATGTGGGCGACTGAGTTACCTGAACGCCTCAACTTCACCATGAAGGTCCAGGCCCCTGACCAGATACCATACTCATCACGATTTTTCTCGGGTACTCCCAGTACCTCTCCATAACGATTCATCCAGGTCATGATGTCAAAGCAAGATAGTGATTCGTTACGGGTAAGAACGGTCACTTTCTTGAGTTCGCTCTGGCGGGACACTGCTTGCACAGCAAAGTCCCGCCACTCGGGCTCGTTGTATCTCAGCTCATAGTTGGACCAGAAGAGCTCAAGCCCCTCCGGCCGAACAAAGCTGATATCAAACTCAGATGTACCATAGGGATGGATCAAGGCAAAGATGTCAGCCGCCTTGAAGTCCATCTTCAGCAGCAGCTCAACTACCCGTGCCCGAGGGGGACACACATCACTGCCACGCCACCGAAGACGGACCACATTCCTACGGTTAGCACCCGGCCCGGTTGTCGGGAGCGACCATGATGTCTCCCTGCCTCTTTGCTCTCGGAAGGCAGACAGGCCGTGCCTCTCTATCCAAAACGACAAATCAACCTCCTGCCCCGCTACATTGATCGTCCTTTCACCCTTCTGTAAGGCCTGCAGGAGGCGCCGTTGCAAAAAGCCGTCCCCAGAGCCCAGAGACGAGGATGATGGACCCCTACTTCCCCCAGCAGCGACACTGGCATAGCTCTTAATAGGGGCCGCCACTGGGGGAGCAACTGGACCAACCCCTGCACCCACCACATTAACACTACCCACCTGCATGTTACACTCAGCCGCGCCACTCACACCACCAGTCACTCCATCACCCACCCCCAAAGCTGGAAAAGATTCAGCACCACTCACACCATTCACATTATCCACCACAATATTACTGACTCCACTCACACTGGCTGGACCAGCAACAACATTAGCAGACAAGACCACCTCCGCATCTTCAGGCACAAGGGACGGGGGTCCCCCCGCAGCGCATCGCCCAGAGGGGACCCCAACTTGTGTCACACTTGTGCCCTCCGCATCATCGGTAGCAGATGTTATTTTACTTTTCTTAGAGGAAGGTAGGAGTCGCCGCTGATCTTTGGCTGGTATGTGGCACCGCTGATCCCCACCTTCCTCAGCACTCCTCTGCAGACTGTCTCCAACACCAACACAAAATAGGACTTTAGGCTTGGGAGGTCCGGAGCCCTCAGCCTCAGCGACCCCTCCACGCTGCCGCCGCTCCATAACCGAGTGATTAGCGGCAACAGCATGAAGAGGCGCCGAGGCACCGGAAGCTGCCACCAGTGCCGGGCTATCCCCCCCTCCCACTGGGGGACGCACCACAGCACTGGATTTGGATGGTATCGCCACTGCCGAGTCGCCCTTACTGTCCGGCCTCGCGGCCGATGCCTCCCCTGCTCCCCCACTGTTACCACAAACAGAGACGGAGCCCATCGCCACATCAGATGTCACACCTGTAATCTCCCCGCTCCCTGGCACTGAGTCCACTGCAGGACCCGCGCTGGGCTGGGTAACGGGGCTCGCACAGTGAGCTGACCCTGCGGCCGACTCGGGTTTTACGGGGAGGGGGCTGTAGACTAGACTCACCACTTCCACGGATTTGGTCTTCTTCTTTCATGGTTTGCTGCCCCCCGGTGCATCCTCCGGCAGATCGTCTCCAAAAGTAAAGTCCTGGAGGTGCACAGGGGACTCGAGCCGTCGGATCTCCTCCATCAGCGCCCCTCCCTGGTGGCTGTCACTATCCTCACCCGGGCAGGCAGAACCGCAGCCAGATGACAAGGCCGCTTGTCCTGCAGGGGGCCCACTGTACGGCACCGGGCTTTCCTCCTCCATCTGACTCTCTGGCTGAAGCCCCATCAGCCGCCTCTGCTTTTCCTCCTCCATCTCCCGGAACCGCTCATCATTAAGGATCTTTTCTTTAAACGGCCCGCTCCTCTCCAGCAGGTGAGCCTTCCTCTCCTCCAAGGCCTGGATGTTAGTCTGGAGCCTGGAAATCTCTGCCAGAATCTGCTCCTTCTTCCTCTTTGGGGCAGAGCTTGCCCTGGCATGGGCGCACCTGAGCTCCTCCCGCAGTCTCCTCACCGTCTTGCTGGCTTCTTCGTACTCAGAGAGGTGGCCCAGAGCCCGGGAGGCATAGCTGGAAATAGACTCCCGGGTCCTCAGCATTCCCCAGCCCTCTTCACTGAGGTCAGCCTCACCTCTCTGAGCACTCAGCTTTCCTGCGGTATCCAGCTTTTCCGAAGTACCCAGCTTTCCCGAGGTATCCAGCTTTCCCGAGGTATCCAGCTTTCCCGAGGTATCCAGCTTTCCTGAGGTATTCATCTTTTCTGAGGTCTTGCTGCTTTTTGAAGCCTTAGCTGGCCTGGGGGTACTTGGAGCAGCATTGCTGCTGTTCCTTGCAGATCTTCTCACCCCCAAGGCTTCCGCAGCGCTGGCCGGTTCCTGGCTACCCCTGCCTCCCGCCGGCCTAGACCGGGAAGCAGGAGCCTGGGACTTGCTGCCCTGGCTCATGCCTGAAAACCCACTCCCTCCCTGGGAGAGGAGAGAGCAGGCCCCAGGTGGAGGTGGTTTTCCCTGGAGCTCAGGAGCAGCAGCAGCACACAGCCTCTCACAGCAACAGACAGCTAACGAGCTAACGAGATACACCAGAGCTGCACTCACTATCTGCTGCTGGTGCAGTCACTGTGTACATACATGACATTACTTATCCTGTACTGATCCTGAGTTACATCCTGTATTATACCCCAGAGCTGCACTCACTATTCTGCTGCTGGTGCAGTCACTGTGTACATACATGACATTACTTATCCTGTACTGATCCTGAGTTACATCCTGTATTATTCCCCAGAGCTGCAGTCACTATTCTGCTGCTGGTGCAGTCACTGTGTGCATACATGACATTACTTATCCTGTACTGATCCTGAGTTACATCCTGTATTATACCCCAGAGCTGCACTCACTATTCTGCTGCTGGTGCAGTCACTGTGTACATACATGACATTACTTATCCTGTACTGACCCTGAGTTACATCCTGTATTATACCCCAGAGCTGCACTCACTATTCTGCTGCTGGTGCAGTCACTGTGTACATACATGACATTACTTATCCTGTACTGATCCTGAATAACATCCTGTATTATACCCCAGAGCTGCACTCACTATTCAGCTGCTGGTGCAGTCACTGTACATACATGACATTACTTATCCTGTACTGATCCTGAGTTGCATCCTGTATTATACCCCAGAGCTGCACTCACTATTCTGCTGCTGGTGCAGTCACTGTGTACATACATGACATTACTTATCCTGTACTGATCCTGAGTTACATCCTGTATTATACCCCAGAGCTGCACTCACTATTCTGCTGCTGGTGCAGTCACTGTACATACATGACATTACTTATCCTGTACTGATCCTGAGTTACATCCTGTATTATACCCCAGAGCTGTACTCACTATTCTGCTGCTGGTGCAGTCACTGTGTACATACATGACATTACTTATCCTGTACTGATCCTGAGTTACATCCTGTATTATACCCCAGAGCTGCTCTCACTATTCTGCTGCTGGTGCAGTCACTGTGTACATACATGACATTACTTATCCTGTACTGATCCTGAGTTACATCCTGTATTATACCCCAGAGCTGCACTCACTATTCTGCTGCTGGTGCAGTCACTGTGTACATACATGACATTACTTATCCTGTACTGATCCCGAGTTACATCCTGTATTATACTCCAGAGCTGCACTCACTATTCTGCTGCTGGTGCAGTTACTGTGTACATACATGTCATTACTTATCCTGTACTGATCCTGAGTTACATCCTGTATTATACCCCAGAGCTGCACTCACTATTCTGCTGCTGGTGCAGTCACTGTGTACATACATGACATTACTTATCCTGTACTGATCCTGAGTTACATCCTGTATTATACCCCAGAGCTGCACTCACTATTCTGCTGCTGGTGCAGTCACTGTGTACATACATGACACCCCTGTATTTCCCCCATCCCCCAGTAGTTTTCCCTCACATCCTCCTTCAGCATGGTCTCTGCGGCTTCGCTCATAACGCTGATGGCGTCATCCGTTTTCTTGCGGTTGATGAAGATGACCCCGGCCAGCCAGCACGCCAGCCCTGCGGTGCCCGCATACATCAGCTCCCGCTTGGCAATGGGCACGCAGCGCCCGGGCAGGATCTCCATCATCCCTGGGGCAGAAAGAGGAGGCAAAATGTTACCATGTGACCCCAGAATAATATATAGCAGAACCCCAATGTCTGGAGCCTATGGGCAGACAGGACTCCAAAATATCCCCCTCTCCGGGTCATGTGATCGGCCCACCCTGACCTCTGCCCTCCTTACCCAGCAGGTCCAGTGAACTCTGGTGATTGGACACGACGACGTACGGCTCCTTAATGTTAAAGTTTTCCCAACCGCGAACCTCGATCTTTATTCCATAGAGATATTTAATGTGCAGCAGCATGAAACGCAGGACCCTGGCGGGAGAGAGGAGCAGCAGTGTAAAGCACAGCACACACTGCACAGAGCTGAGAATGTATGGAGAGACTGTGTCTAAGCCTGCAAGAGCTCATCAGCACAGTACAATATATACACACACACACACACACACACACACACACATACACATATATACGCACACACACATATATATATACACACATATATACATACACTTCAGAGAGTCAGCGCAGGACTAGTGGAGCTCATTATAGCAGGATGGGCGGCCACAGATAATGATGCACGATGAGAAAGATTCTGTCCCATTAAGATCTCATCAGCACAGGACAGACACGGTGAAGCACATTACATAGAAGACTGGATCATAACTGGACAATAAGATCTGATAACATATGGACAAGCAGCTTCTGACCTTCAGTATCTCATCAGCACAGGACGGGCAAAGCAGTCAGAAAACTCTGCAAACAAAATCCTTTAGATCATCTAAACTCTCACCTATAGAATCTCATCAGCAAAGGACCAGAGGTCTCTACAAGGAGGGCAGTAGCTGGGGCTAGGCTCTCATACACAGGATAGACAGCAGCCTGTATACACCGGGGGCAGCTGAGGGCTAGGCTCTCATACACAGGATAGACACCAGCCTGTATACACTGGGGGCAGCTGAGGGCAATGCTCTCATACACAGGATAGACACCGGCCTGTATACACCGGGGCAGCTGAGGGCTAGGCTCTCATACACAGGATAGACACCAGCCTGTATACACCGGGGGCAGCTGAGGGCTAGGCTCTCATACACAGGATAGACACCGGCCTGTATACACCGGGGGCAGCTGAGGGCTAGGCTCTCATACACAGGATAGACACCGGCCTGTATACACCGGGGGCAGCTGAGGGCTAGGCTCTCATACACAGGATAGACAGCAGCCTGTATACACCGGGGGCAGCTGAGGGCTAGGCTCTCATACACAGGATAGACAGCAGCCTGTATACACCGGGGGCAGCTGAGGGCTAGGCTCTCATACACAGGATAGACACCGGCCTGTATACACCAGGGGCAGCTGGGGGCTAGGCTCTCATACACAGGATAGACACCGGCCTGTATACACCGGGGGCAGCTGAGGGCTAGGCTCTCATACACAGGATAGACACCAGCCTGTATACACCGGGGGCAGCTAAGGGCTAGGCTCTCATACACAGGATAGACACCGGCCTGTATACACCGGGGGCAGCTAAGGGCTAGGCTCTCATACACAGGATAGACACCGGCCTGTATACACCAGGGGCAGCTGGGGGCTAGGCTCTCATACACAGGATAGACAGCGGCCTGTATACACCGGGGGCAGCTGAGGGCTAGGCTCTCATACACAGGATAGACACCGGCCTGTATACACCGGGGCAGCTGAGGGCTAGGCTCTCATACACAGGATAGACACCAGCCTGTATACACCGGGGGCAGCTGAGGGCTAGGCTCTCATACACAGGATAGACACCGGCCTGTATACACCGGGGGCAGCTGAGGGCTAGGCTCTCATACACAGGATAGACACCGGCCTGTATACACCGGGGGCAGCTGAGGGCTAGGCTCTCATACACAGGATAGACAGCAGCCTGTATACACCGGGGGCAGCTGAGGGCTAGGCTCTCATACACAGGATAGACAGTGGCCTGTATACACCAGGGGCAGCTGAGGGCTAGGCTCTCATACACAGGATAGACAGCAGCCTGTATACACCGGGGGCAGCTGAGGGCTAGGCTCTCATACACAGGATAGACACCGGCCTGTATACACCGGGGCAGCTGAGGGCTAGGCTCTCATACACAGGATAGACAGCAGCCTGTATACACCGGGGGCAGCTGAGGGCTAGGCTCTCATACACAGGATAGACACCGGCCTGTATACACCGGGGGCAGCTGAGGGCTAGGCTCTCATACACAGGATAGACACCGGCCTGTATACACCGGGGGCAGCTGAGGGCTAGGCTCTCATACACAGGATAGACACCAGCCTGTATACACCGGGGCAGCTGAGGGCTAGGCTCTCATACACAGGATAGACACCAGCCTGTATACACCGGGGCAGCTGAGGGCTAGGCTCTCATACACAGGATAGACACCAGCCTGTATACACCGGGGGCAGCTGAGGGCTAGGCTCTCATACACAGGATAGACAGCAGCCTGTATACACCGGGGGCAGCTGAGGGCTAGGCTCTCATACACAGGATAGACACCAGCCTGTATACACCGGGGGCAGCTGAGGGCTAGGCTCTCATACACAGGATAGACACCAGCCTGTATACACCGGGGGCAGCTGAGGGCTAGGCTCTCATACACAGGATAGACACCAGCCTGTATACACCGGGGGCAGCTGAGGGCTAGGCTCTCATACACAGGATAGACACCAGCCTGTATACACCGGGGGCAGCTGAGGGCTAGGCTCTCATACACAGGATAGACAGCGGCCTGTATACACCGGGGGCAGCTGAGGGCTAGGCTCTCATACACAGGATAGACAGCAGCCTGTATACACCGGGGCAGCTGGGGGCTAGGCTCTCATACACGGGATAGACAGTAGCCTGTATACACCGGGGGCAGCTGAGGGCTAGGCTCTCATACACAGGATAGACAGCAGCCTGTATACACCGGGGGCAGCTGAGGGCTAGGCTCTCATACACAGGATAGACAGCGGCCTGTATACACAGGATAGACACCAGCCTGTATACACCGGGGGCAGCTGAGGGCTAGGCTCTCAAACACAGGATAGACAGCAGCCTGTATACACCGGGGCAGCTGGGGGCTAGGCTCTCATACACAGGATAGACAGCGGCCTGTATACACCGGGGCAGCAGAGGGCTAGGCTCTCATACACAGGATAGACACCGGCCTGTATACACCGGGGGCAGCTGAGGGCTAGGCTCTCATACACAGGATAGACACCGGCCTGTATACACCGGGGGCAGCTGAGGGCTAGGCTCTCATACACAGGATAGACACCAGCCTGTATACACCGGGGGCAGCTGAGGGCTAGGCTCTCATACACAGGATAGACACCAGCCTGTATACACCAGGGGCAGCTGAGGGCTAGGCTCTCATACACAGGATAGACACCAGCCTGTATACACCGGGGGCAGCTGAGGGCTAGGCTCTCATACACAGGATAGACAGCAGCCTGTATACACCGGGGGCAGCTGAGGGCTAGGCTCTCATACACAGGATAGACACCAGCCTGTATACACCGGGGGCAGCTGAGGGCTAGGCTCTCATACACAGGATAGACACCAGCCTGTATACACCAGGGGCAGCTGAGGGCTAGGCTCTCATACACAGGATAGACAGTAGCCTGTATACACCGGGGGCAGCTGAGGGCTAGGCTCTCATACACAGGATAGACACCGGCCTGTATACACCGGGGCAGCAGAGGGCTAGGCTCTCATACACAGGATAGACACCAGCCTGTATACACCGGGGGCAGCTGAGGGCTAGGCTCTCATACACAGGATAGACACCGGCCTGTATACACCGGGGGCAGCTGAGGGCTAGGCTCTCATACACAGGATAGACAGCAGCCTGTATACACCGGGGGCAGCTGAGGGCTAGGCTCTCATACACAGGATAGACAGCAGCCTGTATACACCGGGGGCAGCTGAGGGCTAGGCTCTCATACACAGGATAGACACCAGCTTGTATACACCGGAGGCAGCTGAGGGCTAGGCTCTCATACACAGGATAGACACCAGCCTGTATACACCGGGGCAGCTGAGGGCTAGGCTCTCATACACAGGATAGACACTGGCCTGTATACACCGGGGGCAGCTGGGGGCTAGGCTCTCATACACAGGATAGACACCAGCCTGTATACACCGGGGCAGCTGGGGGCTAGGCTCTCATACACAGGATAGACACCAGCCTGTATACACCGGGGGCAGCTGGGGGCTAGGCTCTCATACACAGGATAGACACCGGCCTGTATACACCGGGGGCAGCTGAGGGCTAGGCTCTCATACACAGGATAGACAGCAGCCTGTATACACCGGGGGCAGCTGAGGGCTAGGCTCTCATACACAGGATAGACACCAGCCTGTATACACCAGGGGCAGCTGAGGGCTAGGCTCTCATACACAGGATAGACAGCAGCCTGTATACACCGGGGGCAGCTGAGGGCTAGGCTCTCATACACAGGATAGACACCGGCCTGTATACACCGGGGCAGCTGAGGGCTAGGCTCTCATACACAGGATAGACACTGGCCTGTATACACCGGGGGCAGCTGAGGGCTAGGCTCTCATACACAGGATAGACACCGGCCTGTATACACCGGGGGCAGCTGAGGGCTAGGCTCTCATACACAGGATAGACAGTGGCCTGTATACACCGGGGCAGCTGAGGGCTAGGCTCTCATACACAGGATAGACAGTGGCCTGTATACACCGGGGCAGCTGAGGGCTAGGCTCTCATACACAGGATAGACACCGGCCTGTATACACCGGGGGCAGCTGAGGGCTAGGCTCTCATACACAGGATAGACACCGGCCTGTATACACCGGGGGCAGCTGAGGGCTAGGCTCTCATACACAGGATAGACACCAGCCTGTATACACCGGGGGCAGCTGAGGGCTAGGCTCTCATACACAGGATAGACAGCAGCCTGTATACACAGGGGGCAACTGAGGGCTAGGCTCTCATACACGGGATAGACAGTAGCCTGTATACACCGGGGGCAGCTGAGGGCTAGGCTCTCATACACAGGATAGACACCAGCCTGTATACACCGGGGGCAGCTGAGGGCTAGGCTCTCATACACAGGATAGACAGCAGCCTGTATACACCAGGGGCAGCTGAGGGCTAGGCTCTCATACACGGGATAGACAGTAGCCTGTATACACCGGGGGCAGCTGAGGGCTAGGCTCTCATACACAGGATAGACACCAGCCTGTATACACCGGGGCAGCAGAGGGCTAGGCTGGAGGATGAGGGTGATGGGGAGTCACTTACTTCATGTTCTCCACGTTGCGCCCCCGCACGGCACATATAGGAATGGCGAGGATAGCCAGCGTCAGGATCCAGCCGTTGTAGAACGCCATCTTGCAGAAGTACTTGAAGGAGACGCTCCATTCGTAGAGCAGCGGGAAAGCCACCAGACAGACCACGAGAAGCCACTGCGCCACAGACAGCTCCATGGCACCTGCCGGGAGAGAGGACGGATCATGTAGCGGAGCAGCAGTGTCGTCACATTATCAGAGGGGCAGAGGTCAGGGTCTCCTCGCTGCCTCACACCTTTGTACACACTGCTTACACTTCATTATTCCTCCTCATTACACTCAGTCTGGCTCCTCTATGGAAACACATTTCTTATGCGCACCCCCGCAGAGCCCCAAGCCCCAAAGCACCCCCCCTGCAGTGCCCCGAGCCCCAAAGCGCCCCCCGCAGTGCCCACGAGCCCCAAAGCGCCCCCCGCAGTGCCCACGAGCCCCAAAGCGCCCCCCACAGTGCCCACGAGCCCCAAAGCGCCCCCCACAGTGCCCACGAGCCCCAAAGCGCCCCCCGCAGCGCCCCGAGCGCCCCCCGCAGTGCCCCGAGCCCCCCCGCAGTGCCCCGAGCCCCCCCGCAGTGCCCCGAGCCCCCCAGCGCCCCCCGCGCCCCCGCAGTGCCCCGAGCCCCCCAGCGCCCCGAGCCCCCGTGCCCCCCTGCAGTGCCCCGAGCCCCCGCGCCCCCCTGCAGTGCCCCGAGCCCCCGCGCCCCCCTGCAGTGCCCCGCGCCCCCCTGCAGTGCCCCGCGCCCCCCTGCAGTGCCCCGAGCCCCCGCGCCCCCCTGCAGTGCCCCGAGCCCCCGCGCCCTCCTGCAGTGCCCCGAGCCCCCGCGCCCTCCTGCAGTGCCCCGAGCCCCCGCGCCCTCCTGCAGTGCCCCGAGCCCACCAGCGCCCCCGCAGTGCCCCGAGCCCACCAGCGCCCCCCTGCAGTGCCCCGAGCCCACCAGCGCCCCCGCAGTGCCCCGAGCCCACCAGCGCCCCCCTGCAGTGCCTCGAGCCCCAAAGCACCCCCCCGCGCAGTGCACCGAGCCCCCGCGCCCCCCTGCAGTGCCCTCGAGCCCCCCTGCAGTGCCCCGAGCCCCCCTGCAGTGCCCCGAGCCCCCCTGCAGTGCCCCGAGCCCCCAGCGCCCCCCTGCAGTGCCCCGAGCCCCCAGCGCCCCCCTGCAGTGCCCCGAGCCCCCCAGCGCCCCCCTGCAGTGCCCCGAGCCCCCCAGCAGTGCCCCGAGCCCCCCAGCGCCCCCCTGCAGTGCCCCGAGCCCCCCAGCGCCCCCCTGCAGTGCCCTCGAGCACCAAAGCGCCCCCCCTGCAGTGCCCTCGAGCACCAAAGCGCCCCCCCTGCAGTGCCCTCGAGCACCAAAGCGCCCCCCGCAGTGTCCCGAGCCCCTGCAATTGAAGAAATACTACTCCTTGCAAGCAACCCTCAGCGCCAGATTGTTATGGAACTACATACAGGGGCAGTGTCGTCACATTGTACTACTGTGGTCCTGTATGAAGCTTCTCCTTGCGGTGACCTTACACTCAGGTCAGATCTGCACAGAACAGTAAATCTCCTGGATAGTCGCCTCTGCCCCCGGGCCGCGCTCCGATAACTTCCCTCATCTCTGCACTTAGTAACACGGCCCATATCTCACAATCTTACCTGCCCCCCATAGGCGTGACGTCACACCCCCCTGCCTCCCATAGAGGCGACGTCGCCCCCCCCCCCTGCCTCCCATAGAGGCGACGTCACACCCCGCTGACCCCCCCGTAGAGGCGACGTCCCCCCCCCTCTCGCCCCCCCCCTCTCGCCCCCCCGTAGAGGCGACGTCCCACCCCGCTGACCCCCCCCCCCGTAGAGGCGACGTCCCACCCCGCTGACCCCCCCCCCCCCCGTAGAGGCGACGTCCCACCCCGCTGACCCCCCCCCCCCCCCGTAGAGGCGACGTCCCACCCCGCTGAACCCCCCCCCGTAGAGGCGACGTCCCACCCCGCTGACCCCCCCGTAGAGGCGACGTCCCACCCCGCTGACCCCCCCCCCCGTAGAGGCGACGTCCCACCCTGCTGACCCCCCCATAGAGGCGACGTCCCACCCCGCTGACCCCCCTATATAGGCGACGTCCCACCCCGCTGAGCCCCCTATAGAGGTGACGTCCCACCCCGCTGAGCCCCCTATAGAGGTGACGTCCCACCCCGCTGAGCCCCCTATAGAGGTGACGTCCCACCCCGCTGACCCCCTATAGAGGCGACGTCCCACCCCGCTGACCCCCTATAGAGGCGACGTCCCACCCCGCTGACCCCCTATAGAGGTGACGTCCCACCCCGCTGACCCCCTATAGAGGTGACGTCCCACCCCGCTGACCCCCTATAGAGGTGACGTCCCACCCCGCTGAGCCCCTCGTAGAGGCGACGTCCCACCCCGCTGAGCCCCCTATAGAGGTGACGTCCCACCCCGCTGAGCCCCTATAGAGGTGACGTCCCACCCCGCTGACCCCCTATAGAGGCGACGTCCCACCCCTCTGACCCCCTATAGAGGTGATGTCCCACCCCGCTGACCCCCTATAGAGGCGACGTCCCACCCCGCTGACCCCCTATAGAGGCGATGTCCCACCCCGCTGACCCCCTATAGAGGTGACGTCCCACCCCGCTGAGCCCCTCATAGAGGCGACGTCCCACCCCGCTGACCCCCTATAGAGGCGACGTCCCACCCCGCTGAGCCCCCTATAGAGGCGACGTCCCACCCCGCTGAGCCCCTATAGAGGCGACGTCCCACCCCTCTGACCCCCTATAGAGGTGACGTCCCACCCCGCTGAGCCCCCCCCATAGGAGTGATATCACACCCAACTAGCCCCCCCCAATAGACGTGACACTACACCCGGCCTATGGCGTTACTCCTCCTGCCAGCGGGGGTCCGGCGGACAATCCCTCCTTTGTGTGGCGTTTCCAGGTCATGTCAGCGGCAGTGTAACCCCTCGAGTGCTGGGGGGGGGGCTCCTGCTGTGTATAAGCCCCACGTTATTTCTGCTTCTCGCAGAGGATTAGGATTCTCCGTCTTCTCGGCTTATAGTTAACCCCGTCCTGTGCCAGAGGGTCATCAGCAGGACCCTGCAGCCCCATGACCATGTGTAATGTGACAGGGAACCGAAAATTATCACTTCCCCTTCACCAAAATATCCCAAACACATGAAAGAGCCGCTTCCCTATTCTACGCGGTGGACGGGGATCCCCCATGACATCACCGATGACATCACAGGGCGCCGCTGTGTGGGGGATATACTAGGAATCCCATATATATAGGATTTCTCTAGTCAGTGAACGCGTCCCCCATGACTCCGACCCAAACAGGAGCCCGGCTACACGTCTAAGCGCCATATACCGCACCATCACATGTTTCCTGCTCTCGCAGGTGTCAGCCGCCTCCGGTCTGTGGTTTGGCCTCCATGTGTACAGAGCGAGGACACAACCTCCAGCAATGACTTTATCACTTGTATTGTTTACATGCGAAGGCTGAGACTTCTCACAGCTGAGGGTTTGTTACAATTGTATTCTGTGTTGGGCTGTAGATGGCTATGGGCACCCCGGGGTGTCACAACGGCTTCCGCCAGGCCATGTCCCCCTAATCCTAAACTCCATCTTATAAGTCACCCTGGTTACCCTGGTCCAGTGCCCACTGCCAGCGCCGCCGGGTGGTCCTGGTCCATCTATACAGAACATGCATGTAATACCACATTCCACCCACTGGGGGCGCCATTTATAACTCCTCCACCCCAGATGTGGCTCCTACATGGATATCATCTCAGCAGCTTCATGTGGAGCAGCAGGACAGGAACTAACATTCTCATCCAATGAAATGCATGTGGGGCGTGTCCTCACACTGCTGCGCTCTCAGCAATGGCCCCGCCCATCTGCAGGTCACTGCTCAGAAGGGAGGGGCTGGGAAGCAGTTTAATGCTGAGAGCACAGCAGGGTGAGGACGCAGTGCACATGGAGAAGCTAAAAACATAGAATATCAATCCATATATCACAGTCCTGCTGCTACTAACAACATCCACAGAGGTCTGAGTACCTGACACTGGCTGCAGTCTATGTTCACACCTGCTGACAGGTTCCCTTTATAGCGTGGGGGAGGTGAAAATTAAGAAGACAGAGAAACTAATAAGTGATCTTCTGCAAGCTGCACAGAGCACAGAGCACAGCAGTGTGAGGAGAGAGTTCCAGCTACAATCCTGGAATATGAATACATAGATCAGTTGTCTAGTTATTTAACCCCTTTGATCTAATCTAATCTAAAAGGGGCGGGCCCTGGACTCCATTAAGGGGTAAGTGTCACTAGATGCAGGAGTCACTGTGACCGGGCACTGCCCTCCGCTGCTGCCAGATCCTGGAGCGCCCATCGCCCGGGAGAGATAACAGCTGCCCGGAATGAGTGAGTCAGAGGCCAGACACAGCCGGGGGGGGGGGTGTCAGCCAGGGAGGAGGGGGGGGAGCAGCCAGGGAGGGGAGGGGGTGTCAGCCAGGGAGGGGAGGGGGGGGCAGCCAGGAAGGGGGGGCAGCCAGGTCAGCCAGGAAGGGGGGGGGGGTCGGTCAGCCAGGAAGGGGGGGGGGGGGGGGGTCGGTCAGCCAGGAAGGGGGGGGGGGGGCAGCGCCAGGAAGGTGGGCTGAGCCAGATGCAAGCATGTCCTGATGAATTCACTTGGAAGATCTTAGCTACAGACAGTCTGGAGAGGGAGGAATCACATCTGAGGTGCAGCCGCTGGCCGGAGGAGGAGGGTTGTTACAGTGTACAAGGATACATCTCCAGGTCTCTGGTCAGCACTTGGAGGAGTCACTGATGGATGATCACTAGGGGAATATTTGGTATAATTTATTCATGGGCTTCCATAGGGCACAGTACACACAGCACTCCCGGGTCCGGGGGGACCGCCGGCCCAATTAACACGTCTGGAGGATTCCAGATTGTAAAGGAATGTGTACGGATGTGGAAATCAACACCAGATTTACAACCCGAGTTCTCATGGGAGATGTCCGGCAGACCATTATCCCCTTCTACCCACCTATAACACATGCACTCTCAGCCAAGCCAAGCATGCATGTGGATGAGGGATTGTCCTGAACCTACAAGAAGCAGGGAGAGTCTAAGAACAATGGGGGAATTAATTGATGTGCCGGCCCCTCCACCGCGGCCCCCTGAAGTATCCGGCGGGAGGCAGCGCCTGCAGACAATTCTAGAACTGCACTACAACCTGTGCCGGACAGGCCGAAACGGGCACCGGCTATAGGTAGTGGGCCGGGATGCCCAATGCTGACACCTCCGCTGCCATGCACGCCTCTCCACGCCCCCTAACCCCCCATGTCCCCTCTACACCCATCCCCCTCCATGACCCCCCCCCCCATGTACCCTCCACACCTCTCCGCGTCCCCCCCATGCCCCCTCACCTCTCCACGACCCCCCCCCCATGCCCCCTCCCTCCTCACCTCTCCACGCCCACTTGGCATGGGGGGAAATAAGGGCAATTCCGGGGCGTGCACCAGAAACTGCAAATATTTCGGGCTTGTATAACAGAAAACTGGCGCCAAGGTGTCCCCCAATAAGTAGACAGGTGAATGCTCTGGTGCTTACCTGTCACAGCGCTAGCCAATGGAGAAGCAGCTTTGACGACATTTGATGACATCACACGGAGCTGGACAGACACCTGCAGAGGACACAAGGACAAGTCACCACAACGTGTCACCAAAATCTACAGGGAAATCTGATGAATAACCCGCTGAACGTCCCAGGACTGAGGTCCCGCTCAGGGACTGCCTGTAATCCCAGGACTGAGGTCCCGCTCAGGGACTGCCTGTAATCCCAGGCCTGAGGTCCCGCTCAGGGACTGCCTGTAATCCCAGGCCTGAGGTCCCGCTCAGGGACTGCCTGTAATCCCAGGCCTGAGGTCCCGCTCAGGGACTGCCTGTAATCCCAGGCCTGAGGTCCCGCTCAGGGACTGCCTGTAATCCCAGGCCTGAGGTCCCGCTCAGGGACTGCCTGTAATCCCAGGCCTGAGGTCCCGCTCAGGGACTGCCTGTAATCCCAGGCCTGAGGTCCCGCTCAGGTGAATCCGGCACCGAGAGATGAATAAACCCCCAGTGCTCCTGTCCTGACCCGGTACTGGAGACCAGCGGCGCCGGGGATGGTCACGGGCAGAGAGATTACATTACAGAACTAACAAACATCTGGGATCATTTACTACAAAATGTGTTGGACACAACACGCTTCACCCTGCCGGGACCCGAGGACAGACGCTTCACCCTGCCGGGACCCGAGGACGGACGCTTCACCCTGCCGGGACCCGAGGACAGACGCTTCACCCTGCCGGGACCCGAGGACGGACGCTTCACCCTGCCGGGACCCGAGGACGGACGCTTCACCCTGCCGGGACCCGAGGACGGACGCTTCACCCTGCCGGGACCCGAGGACAGACGCTTCACCCTGCCGGGACCCGAGGACAGACGCTTCACCCTGCCGGGACCCGAGGACAGACGCTTCACCCTGCCGGGACCCGAGGACAGACGCTTCACCCTGCCGGGACCCGAGGACAGACGCTTCACCCTGCCGGGACCCGAGGACAGACGCTTCACCCTGCCGGGACCCGAGGACAGACGCTTCACCCTGCCGGGACCCGAGGACAGACGCTTCACCCTGCCGGGACCCGAGGACAGACGCTTCACCCTGCCGGGACCCGAGGACAGACGCTTCACCCTGCCGGGACCCGAGGACAGACGCTTCACCCTGCCGGGACCCGAGGACAGACGCTTCACCCTGCCGGGACCCGAGGACAGACGCTTCACCCTGCCGGGACCCGAGGACAGACGCTTCACCCTGCCGGGACCCGAGGACAGACGCTTCACCCTGCCGGGACCCGAGGACAGACGCTTCACCCTGCCGGGACCCGAGGACAGACGCTTCACCCTGCCGGGACCCGAGGACAGACGCTTCACCCTGCCGGGACCCGAGGACAGACGCTTCACCCTGCCGGGACCCGAGGACAGACGCTTCACCCTGCCGGGACCCGAGGACAGACGCTTCACCCTGCCGGGACCCGAGGACAGACGCTTCACCCTGCCGGGACCCGAGGACAGACGCTTCACCCTGCCGGGACCCGAGGACAGACGCTTCACCCTGCCGGGACCCGAGGACAGACGCTTCACCCTGCCGGGACCCGAGGACGGACGCTTCACCCTGCCGGGACCCGAGGACGGACGCTTCACCCTGCCGGGACCCGAGGACGGACGCTTCACCCTGCCGGGACCCGAGGACGGACGCTTCACACTGCCGGGACCCGAGGACGGACGCTTCACACTGCCGGGACCCGAGGACGGACGCTTCACACTGCCGGGACCCGAGGACGGACGCTTCACACTGCCGGGACCCGAGGACGGACGCTTCACACTGCCGGGACCCGAGGACGGACGCTTCACACTGCCGGGACCCGAGGACGGACGCTTCACACTGCCGGGACCCGAGGACGGACGCTTCACACTGCCGGGACCCGAGGACGGACGCTTCACACTGCCGGGACCCGAGGACGGACGCTTCACACTGCCGGGACCCGAGGACGGACGCTTCACACTGCCGGGACCCGAGGACGGACGCTTCACACTGCCGGGACCCGAGGACGGACGCTTCACACTGCCGGGACCCGAGGACGGACGCTTCACACTGCCGGGACCCGAGGACGGACGCTTCACACTGCCGGGACCCGAGGACGGACGCTTCACACTGCCGGGACCCGAGGACGGACGCTTCACACTGCCGGGACCCGAGGACGGACGCTTCACACTGCCGGGACCCGAGGACGGACGCTTCACACTGCCGGGACCCGAGGACGGACGCTTCACACTGCCGGGACCCGAGGACGGACGCTTCACACTGCCGGGACCCGAGGACGGACGCTTCACACTGCCGGGACCCGAGGACGGACGCTTCACACTGCCGGGACCCGAGGACGGACGCTTCACACTGCCGGGACCCGAGGACGGACGCTTCACACTGCCGGGACCCGAGGACGGACGCTTCACACTGCCGGGACCCGAGGACGGACGCTTCACACTGCCGGGACCCGAGGACGGACGCTTCACACTGCCGGGACCCGAGGACGGACGCTTCACACTGCCGGGACCCGAGGACGGACGCTTCACACTGCCGGGACCCGAGGACGGACGCTTCACACTGCCGGGACCCGAGGACGGACGCTTCACACTGCCGGGACCCGAGGACGGACGCTTCACACTGCCGGGACCCGAGGACGGACGCTTCACACTGCCGGGACCCGAGGACGGACGCTTCACACTGCCGGGACCCGAGGACGGACGCTTCACACTGCCGGGACCCGAGGACGGACGCTTCACACTGCCGGGACCCGAGGACGGACGCTTCACACTGCCGGGACCCGAGGACGGACGCTTCACACTGCCGGGACCCGAGGACGGACGCTTCACACTGCCGGGACCCGAGGACGGACGCTTCACACTGCCGGGAGCCGAGGACAGACGCTTCACACTGCCGGGAGCCGAGGACAGACGCTTCACACTGCCGGGACCCCAGGACAGACGCTTCACACTGCCGGGACCCCAGGACAGACGCTTCACACTGCCGGGACCCCAGGACAGACGCTTCACACTGCCGGGACCCCAGGACAGACGCTTCACACTGCCGGGACCCCAGGACAGACGCTTCACACTGCCGGGACCCCAGGACAGACGCTTCACACTGCCGGGACCCCAGGACAGACGCTTCACACTGCCGGGACCCCAGGACAGACGCTTCACACTGCCGGGACCCCAGGACAGACGCTTCACACTGCCGGGACCCCAGGACAGACGCTTCACACTGCCGGGACCCCAGGACAGACGCTTCACACTGCCGGGACCCCAGGACAGACGCTTCACACTGCCGGGACCCCAGGACAGACGCTTCACACTGCCGGGACCCCAGGACAGACGCTTCACACTGCCGGGACCCCAGGACAGACGCTTCACACTGCCGGGACCCCAGGACAGACGCTTCACACTGCCGGGACCCCAGGACAGACGCTTCACACTGCCGGGACCCCAGGAAAGACGCTTCACACTGCCGGGACCCCAGGACAGACGCTTCACACTGCCGGGACCCCAGGACAGACACTTCTCGTACGAGTCTCGTCTTACACAAACATTTAGGGGACAGGTCGTCCCGTGCCGGCACCTGGTCACAGTATAGAGGACATGGAATACACATATATATATAGGGTACAGGTCGCCCCTCTGGTCACAGTATAGAGGACATGGAATACACATATATATATAGGGTACAGGTCGTCCCTCTGGTCACAGTATGGAGGACATGGAATATATATATATAGGGTACAGGTCGCCCCTCTGGTCACAGTATGGAGGACATGGAATACACATATATATAGGGTACAGGTTGTCCCTCTGGTCACAGTATAGAGGACATGGAATACACATATATATAGGGTACAGGTCGTCCCTCTGGTCACAGTATGGAGGACATGGAATACATATATATAGGGTACAGGTCGTCCCTCTGGTCACAGTATGGAGGACATGGAATACATATATATAGGGTACAGGTCGCCCCTCTGGTCACAGTATGGAGGACATGGAATACATATATATAGGGTACAGGTCGCCCCTCTGGTCACAGTATGGAGGACATGGAATACACATATATATAGGGTACAGGTCGTCCCTCTGGTCACAGTATGGAGGACATGGAATACATATATATAGGGTACAGGTCGCCCCTCTGGTCACAGTATGGAGGACATGGAATCCTCTGGTCACAGTATGGAGGACATGGAATACACATATATATAGGGTACAGGTCGTCCCTCTGGTCACAGTATGGAGGACATGGAATATATATATATAGGGTACAGGTCGCCCCTCTGGTCACAGTATGGAGGACATGGAATACATATATATATAGGGTACAGGTCGCCCCTCTGGTCACAGTATGGAGGACATGGAATACATATATATATATATATATATAGGGTACAGGTCACCCCTCTGGTCACAGTATGGAGGACATGGAATACACATATATATAGGGTACAGGTCGTCCCTCTGGTCACAGTATGGAGGACATGGAATATATATATATAGGGTACAGGTCGCCCCTCTGGTCACAGTATGGAGGACATGGAATACATATATATATAGGGTACAGGTCGCCCCTCTGGTCACAGTATGGAGGACATGGAATACATATATATATATATATATAGGGTACAGGTCGCCCCTCTGGTCACAGTATGGAGGACATGGAATACACATATATATAGGGTACAGGTCGTCCCTCTGGTCACAGTATGGAGGACATGGAATACATATATATAGGGTACAGGTCGCCCCTCTGGTCACAGTATGGAGGACATGGAATACACATATATATAGGGTACAGGTCGTCCCTCTGGTCACAGTATGGAGGACATGGAATATATATATATATAGGGTACAGGTCGCCCCTCTGGTCACAGTATGGAGGACATGGAATACATATATATATAGGGTACAGGTCGCCCCTCTGGTCACAGTATGGAGGACATGGAATACATATATATATATATATATATATATAGGGTACAGGTCACCCCTCTGGTCACAGTATGGAGGACATGGAATACATATATATAGGGTACAGGTCGCCCCTCTGGTCACAGTATGGAGGACATGGAATACATATATATATATAGGGTACAGGTCGCCCCTCTGGTCACAGTATGGAGGACATGGAATACATATATATATATATATATATATATATATATAGGGAACAGGTCGCCCCTCTGGTCACAGTATGGAGGACATGGAATACATATATATAGGGTATAGGTCGCCCCTCTGGTCACAGTATGGAGGACATGGAATACATATATATATAGGGTACAGGTCGCCCCTCTGGTCACAGTATGGAGGACATGGAATACATATATATATAGGGTACAGGTCGCCCCTCTGGTCACAGTATAGAGGACATGGAATACATATATATAGGGTACAGGTCGTCCCTCTGGTCACAGTATGGAGGACATGGAATACATACATATATATAGGGTACAGGTCGTCCCTCTGGTCACAGTATGGAGCACATGGAATACATATATATATAGGGTACAGGTCGTCCCTCTGGTCACAGTATGGAGGACATGGAATACATATATATATATAGGGTACAGGTCGTCCCTCTGGTCACAGTATGGAGGACATGGAATACATACATATATATAGGGTACAGGTCGCCCCTCTGGTCACAGTATGGAGGACATGGAATACATATATATATATATATATATATAGGGTACAGGTCGTCCCTCTGGTCACAGTATGGAGGACATGGAATACATATATATATAGGGTACAGGTCGCCCCTCTGGTCACAGTATGGAGGACATGGAATACATATATATATAGGGTACAGGTCGCCCCTCTGGTCACAGTATGGAGGACATGGAATACATATATATATAGGGTACAGGTCACCCCTCTGGTCACAGTATGGAGGACATGGAATACATATATATATATAGGGTACAGGTCGCCCCTCTGGTCACAGTATGGAGGACATGGAATACATATATATATAGGGTACAGGTCGCCCCTCTGGTCACAGTATGGAGGACATGGAATACATATATATATATATATAGGGTACAGGTCGCCCCTCTGGTCACAGTATGGAGGACATGGAATACACATATATATAGGGTACAGGTCGCCCCTCTGGTCACAGTATGGAGGACATGGAATACATATATATATATAGGGTACAGGTCGCCCCTCTGGTCACAGTATGGAGGACATGGAATACATATATATATAGGGTACAGGTCGTCCAACTGGTCACAGTATAGAGGACATGGAATACATATATATATAGGGTACAGGTCGTCCCTCTGGTCACAGTATACAGGACATGGAATACATATATATAGGGTACAGGTCGCCCCTCTGGTCACAGTATGGAGGACATGGAATACATATATATAGGGTACAGGTCGCCCCTCTGGTCACAGTATGGAGGATATGCAATACACATATATATAGGGTACAGGTCGCCCCTCTGGTCACAGTATGGAGGACATGGAAAACATATATATAGGGTACAGGTCGCCCCTCTGGTCACAGTATGGAGGACATGGAATACATATATATAGGGTACAGGTCGCCCCTCTGGTCACAGTATGGAGGACATGGAATACATTTATATATAGGGTACAGGTCGCCCCTCTGGTCACAGTATGGAGGACATGGAATACATATATATATAGGGTACAGGTCGCCCCTCTGGTCACAGTATGGAGGACATGGAATACATATATATAGGGTACAGGTCGCCCCTCTGGTCACAGTATGGAGGACATGGAATACATATATATATATATATATATATAGGGTACAGGTCGTCCCTCTGGTCACAGTATGGAGGACATGGAATACATATATATATATAGGGTACAGGTCGTCCCTCTGGTCACAGTATGGAGGACATGGAATACACATATATATATAGGGTACAGGTCGCCCCTCTGGTCACAGTATGGAGGACATGGATTACACATATATATAGGGTACAGGTCACCCCTCTGGTCACAGTATGGGGGACATGGAATACATATATATATAGGGTACAGGTCGTCCCTCTGGTCACAGTATGGAGGACATGGAATACATATATATATATGGTACAGGTCGCCCCTCTGGTCACAGTATGGAGGACATGGAATACATATATATATATGGTACAGGTCGCCCCTCTGGTCACAGTATGGGGGACATGGAATACATATATATATAGGGTACAGGTCACCCCTCGGGTCACAGTATGGAGGACATGGAATACATATATATAGGGTACAGGTCGCCCCTCTGGTCACAGTATGGAGGACATGGAATACACATATATATAGGGTACAGGTCGCCCCTCTGGTCACAGTATGGAGGACATGGAATACACATATATATAGGGTACAGGTCGCCCCTCTGGTCACAGTATGGAGGACATGGAATACATATATATATATAGGGTACAGGTCGCCCCTCTGGTCACAGTATGGAGGACATGGAATACATATATATATATAGGGTACAGGTCGCCCCTCTGGTCACAGTATAGAGGACATGGAATACATATATATATAGGGTACAGGTCGCCCCTCTGGTCACAGTATGGAGGACATGGAATACATATATATATAGGGTACAGGTCGTCCCTCTGGTCACAGTATGGAGGACATGGAATACATATATATAGGGTACAGGTCGCCCCTCTGGTCACAGTATGGAGGACATGGAATACATATATATATAGGGTACAGGTCGCCCCTCTGGTCACAGTATGGAGGACATGGAATACATATATATATAGGGTACAGGTCGCCCCTCTGGTCACAGTATGGAGGACATGGAATACATATATATATAGGGTACAGGTCGCCCCTCTGGTCACAGTATGGAGGACATGGAATACATATATATAGGGTACAGGTCGTTCCTCTGGTCACAGTATAGAGGACATGGAATACATATATATATAGGGTACAGGTCACCCCTCTGGTCACAGTATGGAGGACATGGAATACATATATATAGGGTACAGGTCGTTCCTCTGGTCACAGTATAGAGGACATGGAATACATATATATATATATAGGGTACAGGTCGCCCCTCTGGTCACAGTATGGAGGACATGGAATACATATATATAGGGTACAGGTCGTCCGAGGACATGGAATACATATATATAGGGTACAGGTCGTTCCTCTGGTCACAGTATAGAGGACATGGAATACATATATATAGGGTACAGGTCACCCCTCTGGTCACAGTATAGAGGACATGGAATACATATATATATATAGGGTACAGGTCGCCCCTGTGGTCACAGTATAGAGACATGGAATACATATATATATATAGGGTACAGGTCGCCCCTCTGGTCACAGTATGGAGGACATGGAATACATATATATATAGGGTACAGGTCACCCCTCTGGTCACAGTATGGAGGACATGGAATACATATATATATATATATATATATAGGGTACAGGTCGCCCTTCTGGTCACAGTATGGAGGACATGCAATACACATATATATAGGGTACAGGTCGCCCCTCTGGTCACAGTATGGAGGACATGGAATACATATATATATATAGGGTACAGGTCGCCCCTCTGGTCACAGTATGGAGGACATGGATACATATATATTGGTACAGGTCGCCCCTCTGGTCACAGTATGGAGGACATGGAATACATATATATATAGGGTACAGGTCGCCCCTCTGGTCACAGTATGGAGGACATGGAATACATATATATAGGGTACAGGTCGTCCCTCTGGTCACAGTATGGAGGACATGGAATAATATATATAGGGTACAGGTCACCCCTCTGGTCACAGTATGGAGGACATGGAATACATATATATAGGGTACAGGTCGTCCCTCTGGTCACAGTATAGAGGACATGGAATACACATATATATAGGGTACAGGTCGCCCCTCTGGTCACAGTATGGAGGACATGGAATACATATATATATAGGGTACAGGTCGCCCCTCTGGTCACAGTATGGAGGACATGGAATACATATATATAGGGTACAGGTCGCCCCTCTGGTCACAGTATGGGAGGACATGGAATACATATATATATAGGGTACAGGTCGCCCCTCTGGTCACAGTATGGAGGACATGGAATACATATATATAGGGTACAGGTCGCCCCTCCTGGTCACAGTATGGAGGACATGGAATACATATATATATAGGTACAGGTCACCCCTCTGGTCACAGTATGGAGGACATGGAATACATATATATATAGGGTACAGGTCGCCCCTCTGGTCACAGTATGGAGGACATGGAATACATATATATATATAGGGTACAGGTCGCCCCTCTGGTCACAGTATGGAGGACATGGAATACATATATATAGGGTACAGGTCGTCCCTCTGGTCACAGTATGGAGGACATGGAATACATATATATAGGGTACAGGTCGCCCCTCTGGTCACAGTATGGAGGACATGGAATACATATATATATATATATAGGGTACAGGTCGTCCCTCTGGTCACAGTATGGAGGACATGGAATACATATATATAGGGTACAGGTCGTCCCTCTGGTCACAGTATGGAGGACATGGAATACACATATATATATAGGGTACAGGTCGCCCCTCTGGTCACAGTATGGAGGACATGGAATACATATATATAGGGTACAGGTCACCCCTCTGGTCACAGTATGGAGGACATGGAATACATATATATATAGGGTACAGGTCGCCCCTCTGGTCACAGTATGGAGGACATGGAATACATATATATATATATAGGGTACAGGTCGCCCCTCTGGTCACAGTATGGAGGACATGGAATACATATATATATAGGGTACAGGTCGCCCCTCTGGTCACAGTATGGAGGACATGGAATACATATATATAGGGTACAGGTCGCCCCTCTGGTCACAGTATGGAGGACATGGAATACATATATATAGGGTACAGGTCGCCCCTCTGGTCACAGTATGGAGGACATGGAATACATATATATATAGGGTACAGGTCGCCCCTCTGGTCACAGTATGGAGGACATGGAATACATATATATAGGGTACAGGTCGCCCCTCTGGTCACAGTATGGAGGACATGGAATACATATATATATAGGGTACAGGTCACCCCTCTGGTCACAGTATGGAGGACATGGAATACATATATATATAGGGTACAGGTCGCCCCTCTGGTCACAGTATGGAGGACATGGAATACATATATATATAGGGTACAGGTCGCCCCTCTGGTCACAGTATGGAGGACATGGAATACATATATATATAGGGTACAGGTCACCCCTCTGGTCACAGTATGGAGGACATGGAATACATATATATATATAGGGTACAGGTCGCCCCTCTGGTCACAGTATGGAGGACATGGAATACATATATATATAGGGTACAGGTCGCCCCTCTGGTCACAGTATGGAGGACATGGAATACATATATATATATAGGGTACAGGTCGCCCCTCTGGTCACAGTATGGAGGACATGGAATACATATATATATAGGGTACAGGTCACCCCTCTGGTCACAGTATGGAGGACATGGAATACATATATATATAGGGTACAGGTCACCCCTCTGGTCACAGTATGGAGGACATGGAATACATATATATATAGGGTACAGGTCGCCCCTCTGGTCACAGTATGGAGGACATGGAATACATATATATATATAGGGTACAGGTCGCCCCTCTGGTCACAGTATGGAGGACATGGAATACATATATATAGGGTACAGGTCGTCCCTCTGGTCACAGTATGGAGGACATGGAATACATATATATATATGGTACAGGTCGCCCCTCTGGTCACAGTATGGAGGACATGGAATACATATATATATAGGGTACAGGTCGCCCCTCTGGTCACAGTATGGAGGACATGGAATACATATATATAGGGTACAGGTCGCCCCTCTGGTCACAGTATGGAGGACATGGAATACATATATATATAGGGTACAGGTCACCCCTCTGGTCACAGTATGGAGGACATGGAATACATATATATATGGGGTACAGGTCGCCCCTCTGGTCACAGTATGGAGGACATGGAATACATATATATATATATAGGGTACAGGTCGCCCCTCTGGTCACTGTATGGAGGACATGGAATACATATATATATAGGGTACAGGTCACCCCTCTGGTCACAGTATGGAGGACATGGAATACATATATATATAGGGTACAGGTCGCCCCTCTGGTCACAGTATGGAGGACATGGAATACATATATATATATATATAGGGAACAGGTCGCCCCTCTGGTCACAGTATGGAGGACATGGAATACATATATATATAGGGTACAGGTCACCCCTCTGGTCACAGTATGGAGGACATGGAATACATATATATATAGGGTACAGGTCACCCCTCTGGTCACAGTATGGAGGACATGGAATACATATATATATAGGGTACAGGTCGCCCCTCTGGTCACAGTATGGAGGACATGCAATACACATATATATAGGGTACAGGTCGCCCCTCTGGTCACAGTATGGAGGACATGGAATACATATATATATATATATAGGGTACAGGTCGCCCCTCTGGTCACAGTATGGAGGACATGGAATACATATATATATAGGGTACAGGTCGCCCCTCTGGTCACAGTATGGAGGACATGGAATACATATATATATATAGGGTACAGGTCGCCCCTCTGGTCACAGTATGGAGGACATGGAATACATATATATATATAGGGTACAGGTCGCCCCTCTGGTCACAGTATGGAGGACATGGAATACATATATATATATATATATATATATATATATATAGAGTACAGGTCACCCCTCTGGTCACAGTATGGGGGACATGGAATACATATATATATATATATATAGGGTACAGGTCACCCCTCTGGTCACAGTATGGAGGACATGGAATACATATATATATAGGGTACAGGTCGCCCCTCTGGTCACAGTATGGAGGACATGGAATACATATATATATATAGGGTACAGGTCACCCCTCTGGTCACAGTATGGAGGACATGGAATACATATATATATAGGGTACAGGTCGCCCTCTGGTCACAGTATGGAGGACATGGAATACATATATATATAGGGTACAGGTCGCCCTCTGGTCACAGTATGGAGGACATGCAATACACATATATATAGGGTACAGGTCGCCCCTCTGGTCACAGTATGGAGGACATGGAATACATATATATATATATAGGGTACAGGTCGCCCCTCTGGTCACAGTATGGAGGACATGGAATACATATATATATAGGGTACAGGTCGCCCCTCTGGTCACAGTATGGAGGACATGGAATACATATATATATAGGGTACAGGTCACCCCTCTGGTCACAGTATGGAGGACATGGAATACATATATATATAGGGTACAGTCGCCCCTCTGGTCACAGTATGGAGGACATGGAATACATATATATATAGGGTACAGGTCGCCCCTCTGGTCACAGTATGGAGGACATGGAATACATTATATATATAGGGTACAGGTCGCCCCTCTGGTCACAGTATGGAGGACATGGAATACATATATATAGGGTACAGGTCGCCCCTCTGGTCACAGTATGGAGGCATGGAATACATATATATAGGGTACAGGTCGCCCCTCTGGTCACAGTATGGAGGACATGGAATACATATATATATATAGGGTACAGGTCACCCCTCTGGTCACAGTATGGGGGACATGGAATACATATATATATAGGGTACAGGTCACCCCTCTGGTCACAGTATGGAGGACATGGAATACATATATATATATAGGGTACAGGTCGCCCTCTGGTCACAGTATGGAGGACATGGAATACATATATGAGTACAGGTCACCCCTCTGGTCACAGTATGGGGGACATGGAATACATATATATATAATAGGGTACAGGTCACCCCTCTGGTCACAGTATGGAGTACATGGAATACATATATATATAGGGTACAGGTCGTCCCTCTGGTCACAGTATGGAGGACATGGAATACATATATATATAGGGTACAGGTCGCCCCTCTGGTCACAGTATGTTGGGTGTCGGGGGGTGCACAGACCTCCGTGCACTTCTCATGGAGACAATCTTCTCCATCTTAAACTTCTCATTTCCCCTCATCGGCTGTGGCTTTGTCTCCTCTCAGTTTTCACTACCCCCCTCATCCTCCTCCTCCATTGGCATCAGTGACCGAGGCCTCGTCTCCGCCACCCCCCCCCCCCTTCTCCCACAGACAGTCGCAGCTGCTGACGTCTTTCCCGGCCCGGATCATTGTCCTATTTACTGGATAACTCCCCACAAACTCCAGGGAATCTTCCATCCTCCATGCCTGTGCCGGGGGACGGAGACCCCCACATACAGAACCCATCACCGGAGACCCCAACAATGCACCCGGATAATGGCTGATACTCACGGGTTTGGGACTTAGTTTCAGGAGTTGCAAACAACTGTGCCATATAATTGCTAAAAATCCAATTCCATCTTTATGGCCGAAGGAGGACAAGTTATTTCCTTCCTCCCTGCTGTGAGCAATCACTAGATTTAGAGGAAATGGAGTATTACACATCCCGGATCACCCCAAAATCAGTGGATTCAGCTCCGATTCCTCACAGTCAGAGAAAGGGGGAGACCGGTAATAGGGCTGGCGGTGATAACCGCACCGTGTACTGGCACCCAGTATTGCCCGGCACCCAGCAGTTACCCGGCACCCAGCAGTTACCCTGCACCCAGCAGTTACCCGGCACCCTATCAGGTCATTATATGTGGTTATAGCTCACCCACCTCCTTTTACAAAAAAAATCTCCAATTCAAATGCAGATGAACAGAGACGAGTCACCTTTCGTCTGAAATAGAAGCCTCACTTCAAACACCTCTCCTTAGGGCTCCGTAGCACTTAGAACAATAGTTCTGGGGTGGAGTTATGCAAAGATGTGAATCTCATCTTTTTAAACAAGACTGTGATTCTGTGTGTTCTAGAACCGGACATTCAGCCGCTGTAGTCGTGGATGAGGCTCCAGGTGAGTTTTAAAAGAAGAAATTCTCATCTTTACATGACACCAATAACATTGTTCTGCTATAGAGTCCGACCTATGGGCATCCGAAGTGAAGTGGCCTCTGAGGTATCTGACCATTTCGGAGTCTCAGTTATAATGATGGTGCGGGACAACAGTGCTGCTCTGCTACATGTGAACACCGTCCAAGAAGTTACAGCCAAGGTTTTATTCTTGATTGTTATTTTTAGGACTTTCATGGTAATTTGCAGGTGGTAAGAACGGTGCAGGCAGGAGGCATCACATGGTCACCAGAGACACGAGCCAAGTCCAACACAAACACACACTCTACAAATATTTGATCCCAAGAAGCAGATCCACACATGGCGGCCATTGCCCGAGAGCCGGCCAAGACTTCCAAGAAAAAAGGTTTAAAGTCAAAAAGAAAGTTTAAAGGAAATTACCACTAGGATCAGGGATTGTAAAAATTATGCAAATGAGCCTGAGGGGCTCCAGGTTCCATTGACATCAGTCTCATTTGCATAATTTTTTTAAACTTTTTTTTAAGGTCCTAAGAAGCTAAAAGTTGAGCAAATCTTCCCCACGCAAACCAACATGAAGAAGAAGCTTCTGCCCTTCCATCGTAATCCGTGACCCCGATGTGTCCCCAAGGCCTGAACACGAAACCAACAAACCAGGACACAGCAGCTCCACACGAATTTCATCCATCATAAGTTTCTAAGAATTTTACTTGACAATAAGAACGAGTAGGAGGGGAAGGGGCAGCGACCTGGACCAGAGGCACTTGGCTGCACATACAGTCTCCTCTAGGAGCAGAGCAACAAAAACAAGGGAAGGACACACAGCGGGGGCGCCCCGGCCTCCAAACATCATGTGGCACAGGAGAAGAGGGCAACACATTACTCCACAGCACACCAGCAGCAGAATAGTGAGTGCAGCTCTGGAGTATAATACAGGATGTAACTCAGGATCAGTACAGGATAAGTAATGTCATGTATGTACACAGTGACTGCACCAGCAGCAGAATAGTGAGTGCAGCTCTGGGGTATAATACAGGATGTAACTCAGGATCAGTACAGGATAAGTAATGTCATGTATGTACACAGTAACTGCAACCAGCAGCAGAATAGTGAGTGCAGCTCTGGAGTATAATACAGGATGTAACTCAGGATCAGTACAGGATAAGTAATGTCATGTATGTACACAGTAACTGCACCAGCAGCAGAATAGTGAGTGCAGCTCTGGGTATAATACAAGGATGTAACTCAGGATCAGTACAGGATAAGTAATGTCATGTATGTACACAGTGACTGCACCAGCAGCAGAATAGTGAGTGCAGCTCTGGGGTATAATACAGGATGTAACTCAGGATCAGTACAGAATAAGTAATGTCATGTATGTACACAGTCACTGCACCAGCAGCAGAATAGTGAGTGCAGCTCTGGAGTATAATACAGGATGTAACTCAGGATCAGTACAGGATAAGTAATGTCATGTATGTACACAGTAACTGCACCAGCAGCAGAATAGTGAGTGCAGCTCTGGGGTATAATACAGGATGTAACTCAGGATCAGTACAGAATAAGTAATGTCATGTATGTACACAGTGACTGCACCAGCAGCAGAATAGTGAGTGCAGCTCTGGGGTATAATACAGGATGTAACTCAGGATCAGTACAGAATAAGTAATGTCATGTATGTACACAGTCACTGCAACCAGCAGCAGAATAGTGAGTGCAGCTCTGAGTATAATACAGGATGTAACTCAGGATCAGTACAGGATAAGTAATGTCATGTATGTACACAGTGACTGCACCAGCAGCAGAATAGTGAGTGCAGCTCTGGAGTATAATACAGGATGTAACTCAGGATCAGTACAGGATAAGTAATGTCTGTATGTACACAGTAACTGCACCAGCAGCAGATAGTGAGTGCAGCTCTGGGGTATAATACAGGATGTAACTCAGGATCAGTACAGAATAAGTAATGTCATGTATGTACACAGTGACTGCACCAGCAGCAGAATAGTGAGTGCAGCTCTGGGGTATAATACAGGATGTAACTCAGGATCAGTACAGAATAAGTAATGTCATGTATGTACACAGTCACTGCACCAGCAGCAGAATAGTGAGTGCAGCTCTGAGTATAATACAGGATGTAACTCAGGATCAGTACAGGATAAGTAATGTCATGTATGTACACAGTGACTGCACCAGCAGCAGAATAGTGAGTGCAGCTCTGGAGTATAATACAGGATGTATACTCAGGATCAGTACAGGAATAAGTAATGTCATGTATGTACACCAGTAACTGCACCAGCAGCAGAATAGTGAGTGCAGCACTGGGGTATAATACAGGATGTAACTCAGGATCAGTACAGAATAAGTAATGTCATGTATGTACACAGTGACTGCACCAGCAGCAGAATAGTGAGTGCAGCTCTGGGGTATAATACAGGATGTAACTCAGGATCAGTACAGGATAAGTAATGTCATGTATGTACACAGTGACTGCACCAGCAGCAGAATAGTGAGTGCAGCTCTGGAGTATAATACAGGATGTAACTCAGGATCAGTACAGATAAGTAATGTCATGTATGAACCCAGTAACTGCACCAGCAGCAGAATAGTGAGTGCAGGCTCTGGGGTATAATACAGGATGTAACTCAGGATCAGTACAGAATAAGTAATGTCATGTATGTACACAGTGACTGCACCAGCAGCAGAATAGTGAGTGCAGCTCTGGGGTATAATACAGGATGTAACTCAGGATCAGTACAGAATAAGTAATGTCATGTATGTACACAGTCACTGCACCAGCAGCAGAATAGTGAGTGCAGCTCTGGAGTATAATACAGGATGTAACTCAGGATCAGTACAGGATAAGTAATGTCATGTATGTACACAGTGACTGCACCAGCAGCAGAATAGTGAGTGCAGCTCTGGGGTATAATACAGGATGTAACTCAGGATCAGTACAGGATAAGTAATGTCATGTATGTACACAGTGACTGCACCAGCAGCAGAATAGTGGAGTGCAGCTCTGGGGTATAATGCAGGATAATTAGTATAATGTATTTGTTCTGTGGAATATCTCTATATATATCCTGCAGGTTATGGAGCAGTGAGTGAGGTCCTGACCCCTCGGGTGACTATAAATCCTAGAGGTCGCAGTGGGTTATGCTGGAACATTATATGAAGGATAGGAGATTTGATGGATGTGAGGACAATATATAAACCTATGAAGAAACATTTTCTCCAGTCTAAAGTCCACCTAGATCTCCCACTTGCTGGGAGGTGAATGTGATCTATTGCTCCCTGTTATCAGCCACTTGTCTGGGTTGAGAACATTCATTCTTGGGTCACTGTAATAAGTAGTGATTATTCCTATGTGTCAGGTAATTGTTGTATGAAGATGTCAGCTCTGAGGTCCCTGTGGTGATTGTGTGACAGGATAATGGAGGCAGCGCAGGATGCCAAGGCCCGTCCTCTATGGCAGGGAATAGGAGAGCAGAGCAGCCAATCACAGAGCAGGTTTTATTTTCAAAACTGCAGTGATGAATTTAAACACTGATTCTGATTGGTTACTATAGACAACATGGCTAACATTTCCTCTGGTACAGCCCACAGCAACCAATCACAGCGCAGCTTTCATTTTCCAGGAGCACGTTAAGAAATAAAAGCTGCACTCTGATAGGCTGCCATGGAAAAACTACTGAAAATTTCACTTCTGTTTTCATGAAGAATTGCTGAATTATCTGATAAGAAGCGAACATGATAAACCACCATCTATCTCTCAGGAAACTGGCGGTATATCTGTATGACGCCCAGCCGCCAGCATGAAGAGGAGCAGTCACCCCAAACCATGGTCTGATGGATGTCTTCTCACCGCAGAGGGTTTGTTACAGTAACATCCGTCACGACTATCCTCTATGAAACTCATCAGCAGAAACCTCTCCAGGTAATAGGTGGAGACCACTGTAACAAACCCTCAGCTGTGGAAGTAACAGGATTCCTAAATTCGTCTTGATAGGGTTGAAATATAAGGAAATAAGGCGCAAAGGACATAATATTCACCCCAAACTACAGCACAGCGGCCTCAGATGCCCTCATCAGTGTCTGCCATTATCAGAGGCACCAGCCAGTGACTGACGCCCAAGCGGCTTTATGGTGGTGTTCACACTAAGCTGTAAACCTGCTCTAAGGGCATGAACCAGGCTGTCATGGCAGATATGGTAATAGACCTACACTGGCGCCTGCAGGGGCTCCAGTCCATCAGGATGATCCTGAAAATTCAATAGCGAATTCGATTCACGGAAGGAACGGCGTTTGTACCACCCTATAGTGCAGGTTATTTCTGATTTAGTCCCAAAGCTTTATTTACTTAATTCTATGGGGCTGCCGAAATCAGAGGCACATTCCCTTAGGGTGAAGACACACATGGCGTTTTTGGGCCGTTTTTGGGCCGTTTTTACTAAGTGCGTTTTCAGATCGTTAAAAACGCATGCGTTTTTGTCCGTTTTTCCGAAATTACGCATTTTTTTAACGCATGCGTTTTTAACGATCTGAAAACGCACTTAGTAAAAACGGCCCAAAACGCCATGTGTGTCTTCACCCTTACCGAACACAGACTACTGGTAACACGGCGTGTCTGAATACGCCCCAACTTGTGATGTTACAGGCAGCAGCGCGGGCGACGCTCTGGGAGCACATCACATGCGGAACAGAAAACTGAGGGATAACACAACTTTTATTAGGAAGTAAAAGTTGTTTTTTGGTAAAATAAGCCCCATCAGCAGGACTGCCCGTGACTGCGACGCTTTCTAGGAACTGATGAGGAAACTGCCGGGGAAAGGTGAAGTCCTGGAGCTAGTAGAACTGATAAGAGAAAGCGGCTTTGATACGACCGCTTGCCTGTGGCTGCACCGCCGCCGGGTATAATGGTGTCAGCGTAGACTTTCTGGATTAAGATCAATTCATATTCCAATTCCATATTGGCCCTTGGACCCAGAGGCTTAGCTCAAAGTGCCGGGGCTGCACTGCCAAATACACAACGGGGCCCCCACTTAAAGCAGCGGTATCATTATGTGCAGAGCAGATTCTGGGCCCCCCCTTAGGATACCTTTGCACCTCCCCTGTGGCTTTGCTCCTGTCTGGACCCACATAGTCGCCATGAAAACACAAAACCGGACAGGAACCAACACCCGGCAGTAGTGCAGCCTTGGGCTTGGATCACTCTACAAGATCTAAAATTACAATTTCCAGACTCGGTAAACGCCATTTTAAAGGAATTGTTCACCATTTTTGTGTCTCAGTTGGTCAACAGTTCCCAATGAGAGGACACACTCTGGCCACAAATCGGATCAGAACAGTGACCCATGAGGGGACTATGAGCTGAAAATCTAGGGGACACGTCACAGCCAATCAGGAGACAGCGCTCGCTAAACGTAGACAATGAAATCCGTGTTCTGACTCTGCACTGCTCGTATGCGAGGCCTAGTCTACGGCCGTTTTTTGAACAATAGAACTTTATTTAGGAAAAAAACAACAACAAACAAACACTGGTTCTAAAAAGCAACAAAAAGTAAAACTATAACTAATAACATTCTACTTGGATCGATTGCTCTCATGGTCCTCAGCTAATCAGGAGATACGGCCGCCCATCCCCCACGACAATAAATATGATCCCGCTATCCGCATCACAATACGTGTAACACCGCCATCGGCCGCCCCTTACTATATGACAGGAGGGTTATTAGCGGCAGTAAACAGGCGCACACAAGACCATCAGGAATTTCCACTACATTTTTTACATTCTTTCATCTTTTTCTCACACATGAGACGTTGCGGTGCGATGACCTTCCATAATACACGCTCTATGTGTCTACAGCACTTACACCACAGGGCAGTAGTCCAGACTGTGACTGCTGAGGTGGAACTACAACTCCCAGCATGTCCTACCAGCCCTGGGCCTCAGCTAACGAGCCGCAGGTTATAGAATGCCTCCTTTTACATTTTGTAAAAATTATTACACGTACGATCCACTCTAATTGGGTGTCAAGCTATCAGGGCATGATGGGAGTTGTAGTTTCACCCCAGCTGGAGAACAACAGGGTCCTTTTCAGTTATATATACGCTATTACATACAGAGCCCTCCACCTGTACAATATATAGACATACAGGCGGTCCCCTACTTAAGAACACCCGACTTACAGACGACCCCTAGTTACAGACGGACCTCTGGATGTTGGTAATTTCCTGTACTTTAGCCCTAGGATACAATAATCAGCTGTAACAGTTATCACAGGCGTCTGTAATGAAGATTTATTGTTACTCCTGATTCTTATGACAACCCAACATTTTAAAATCCAATTGTCACAGAGACTGAAAAAAATTCTGGCTGGGATTACAATTATAAATATACAGTTCCGACTTACATACAAATTTAACTTAAGAACAAACCAAACAGACCCGATCTTGTATGTAACCCGGGGACTGCCTGTATATAACACTATTATACTGTATCATCACATTTTATAACACTGTTAGGCATCAAGTTGACAGTGAATGCTGGGTGTTGTAGTAACAGCAAAGCTGGAAAGCAACAGGTTAAAAGGCAACTTCCTACTCAGTATTATATACTCTATACCAGTGATGGCGAACCTTTTAGAGACCGAGTGCCCAAGTTACAACCAAAATCCGCTTTTTTAATCGCAAAGTGCCAAAATGGCAGTAACGTATTGCTACTTGTTCTTCCAATCTTATTGGCCCCGAGGCAAGCAATACAGTTGAAAGAAAGAGTACAAATTCAGACTTTTGTTGTAGCTTCTCACCAGGGTCTCTCTGTAGAGAAAGAATGAAGGGTCCAGCAGGGGGACCTCAAAAAGATACTGCAACCCTGTCCATGCCTTCTCACTTTTCCCGCAGTACCAAACAGCCAATAAATTGTTCCTAAAAAATAGCGCTGAGAGCAGCATCTCTAAAGATGCCTGGGACTGCAGAAAGATTTGATGGATTTGTTTCTGTCTGGTGACCTCTGTCCTGGGGTGATAACCTGAGTGCCCAGAGAAATGGCTCTGAGTGCCACCTCTGGCACCCGTGCCATAGGTTCGCCACCACTGCTCTATACCATATAATATATTATGCAGATTATTACATGAACAATATGCTGAAACACGTAGTGAGACGTCAGGCAGTGCATGCTGGGATCTGTAGTTTCACCCCATTTGGAACAACAAAAGACTATAATATACAGTCTAAGACATACAGAACCCTCCTCTGTGCTATACACTCCAGTGCTATACACTGTATCCCCCCCCCCAGATCCTCATACACTCCAGTGCTATACACTGTATCCCCCCCCCAGATCCTCATACACTCCAGTGCTATACACTGTATCCCCCCCCAGATCCTCATACACTCCAGTGCTATACACTGTATCCCCCCCCCAGATCCTCATACACTCCAGTGCTATACACTGTATCCCCCCCCCCCAGATCCTCATACACTCCAGTGCTATACACTGTATCCCCCCCCCAGATCCTCATACACTCCAGTGCTATACACTGTATCCCCCCCCCCCCCAGATCCTCATACACTCCAGTGCTATACACTGTATCCCCCCCCAGATCCTCATACACTCCAGTGCTATACACTGTATCCCCCCCCCCAGATCCTCATACACTCCAGTGCTATACACTGTATCCCCCCCAGATCCTCATACACTCCAGTGCTATACACTGTATCCCCCCAGATCCTCATACACTCCAGTGCTATACACTGTATCCCCCCCAGATCCTCATACACTCCAGTGCTATACACTGTATCCCCCCAGATCCTCATACACTCCAGTGCTATACACTGTATCCCCCCAGATCCTCATACACTCCAGTGCTATACACTGTATCCCCCCTCCCAGATCCTCATACACTCCAGTGCTATACACTGTATCCCCCGCCCAGATCCTCATACACTCCAGTGCTATACACTGTATCCCCCGCCCAGATCCTCATACACTCCAGTGCTATACACTGTATCCCCCCCAGATCCTCATACACTCCAGTGCTATACACTGTATCCCCCCAGATCCTCATACACCCCAGTGCTATACACTGTATCCCCCGCCCAGATCCTCATACACTCCAGTGCTATACACTGTATCCCCCCAGATCCTCATACACTCCAGTGCTATACACTGTATCCCCCGCCCAGATCCTCATACACTCCAGTGCTATACACTGTATCCCCCCCCCAGATCCTCATACACTCCAGTGCTATACACTGTACCCCCCCCCAGATCCTCATACACTCCAGTGCTATACACTGTACCCCCCCCAGATCCTCATACACTCCAGTGCTATACACTGTATCCCCCCCCCCCAGATCCTCATACACTCCAGTGCTATACACTGTATCCCCCCAGATCCTCATACACTCCAGTGCTATACACTGTATCCCCCCCCAGATCCTCATACACTCCAGTGCTATACACTGTATCCCCCCCCCAGATCCTCATACACTCCAGTGCTATACACTGTATCCCCCCAGATCCTCATACACTCCAGTGCTATACACTGTATCCCCCCAGATCCTCATACACTCCAGTGCTATACACTGTATCCCCCCCCCAGATCCTCATACACTCCAGTGCTATACACTGTATCCCCCCAGATCCTCATACACTCCAGTGCTATACACTGTACCCCCCCAGATCCTCATACACTCCAGTGCTATACACTGTATCCCCCCCCCCAGATCCTCATACACTCCAGTGCTATACACTGTATCCCCCCCCCCCAGATCCTCATACACTCCAGTGCTATACACTGTATCCCCCCCCCCCAGATCCTCATACACTCCAGTGCTATACACTGTATCCCCCCCCCCCAGATCCTCATACACTCCAGTGCTATACACTGTATCCCCCCCCCCCAGATCCTCATACACTCCAGTGCTATACACTGTATCCCCCCCCCCAGATCCTCATACACTCCAGTGCTATACACTGTATCCCCCCCCCAGATCCTCATACACTCCAGTGCTATACACTGTATCCCCCCCCCAGATCCTCATACACTCCAGTGCTATACACTGTACCCCCCCCCAGATCCTCATACACTCCAGTGCTATACACTGTACCCCCCCCCCAGATCCTCATACACTCCAGTGCTATACACTGTATCCCCCCAGATCCTCATACACTCCAGTGCTATACACTGTACCCCCCCCCCAGATCCTCATACACTCCAGTGCTATACACTGTATCCCCCCAGATCCTCATACACTCCAGTGCTATACACTGTACCCCCCCCCCCAGATCCTCATACACTCCAGTGCTATACACTGTATCCTCCCAGATCCTCATACACTCCAGTGCTATACACTGTATCCCCCCAGATCCTCATACCCTCCAGTGCTATACACTGTATCCCCCCAGATCCTCATACACTCCAGTGCTATACACTGTATCCCCCCCCCCCCCCAGATCCTCATACACTCCAGTGCTATACACTGTATCCCCCGCCCAGATCCTCATACCCTCCAGTGCTATACACTGTATCCCCCCAGATCCTCATACACTCCAGTGCTATACACTGTATCCCCCCAGATCCTCATACACCCCAGTGCTATACACTGTATCCCCCCAGATCCTCATACACTCCAGTGCTATACACTGTATCCCCCCAGATCCTCATACACTCCAGTGCTATACACTGTATCCCCCCCCCCCCAGATCCTCATACACTCCAGTGCTATACACTGTATCCCCCCCCCCCCAGATCCTCATACACTCCAGTGCTATACACTGTATCCCCCCAGATCCTCATACACTCCAGTGCTATACACTGTATCCCCCCCCCCCCAGATCCTCATACACTCCAGTGCTATACACTGTATCCCCCCCAGATCCTCATACACTCCAGTGCTATACACTGTATCCCCCCAGATCCTCATACACTCCAGTGCTATACACTGTATCCCCCCCCCCCCAGATCCTCATACACTCCAGTGCTATACACTGTATCCCCCCAGATCCTCATACACTCCAGTGCTATACACTGTATCCCCCCCCCCCCCCAGATCCTCATACACTCCAGTGCTATACACTGTATCCCCCAGGACTGACCTGTACTCAGAGGGTCCCGCGGGCTCCGGCTTCCTGACGTGCTGCAGACCCTGGGAGGAGAGAAGAGAGAGGATTGGAGCCCCTGGCACTGTGGACACACTATATACAATGTATACTATACAAACTATATACAATGTATACTCTGTTACTTCCTCCAGTTCTTCCCTCCTCTTCTAGAAGTGACAGCTTCCTTCTCCATCACAAAGTTTCTGCCCCCCAGACCTTCTCTTCCCCTCCCAGACTTGCCCTTTCTGTGCTTCTATCCTGCCCCTCCACCCCCAGGGAGAATCTGGTGTCTCCACCATCAGGTACCATCTGCTCCAGCGCTCGCCTCCTCCCCCCTCTGATGCTGATGTAACGGTCCGCTCCTATTGTAAAAGTAACAGAATGGGCTGTACTAACTGTCCACTTGGGGGGGTTGTTGGGATCCAGTGTACCCCCAGAGAAAATCTGGGGGGCAGCCAAGTCCAGCAGCTGCTGCGGGTCTGAGGAGCGATGAATGGAGAGCAGCGGGGAGGGGGCGATGTCACCCGGGAGGGGGCGCACAGGGGATGGCACCGGCCACGGGATGCAATGACAGCACCGGGAGACAGCGGGGGGAAAAGGAGGGAAAGGGGCAGAGGAGGGAGGGGCCTGGGGGACAGGGGAGGGAGGGGCCACAGGACGGAGAGGGGCAACAAAGGCCAAACAGCGGCGGATGCAGGGCAGGAGGCCGCCGGGAGGCAGCAGGGGGCGGCAGCAGCAGCGGGAGCACAAGCCCCGGACACCACCGCTAGCTGCAGATGGAGAGGCACTGACAGAGGGCGGAGCCACGCCGCGGCATCATGGGAAGTGTAGTCCTCAGCCGCCACCGCCGCAAAGCATTGTGGGAGGAGCCACTGATCTCTGCGCTCTGATCCCTGCGGCCTCATTCCCCCCCCCCCCCCCCCCCGGGCATTAACCCCTGCGCCGCCACACTGCTGCCACATTAACCCCTGCACTGCTGCCACATTAACCCCTGCACTGCTGCCACATTAACCTCTGCACAGCACACACTGCTGAATATTAACCCCTGCACTGCCACATTAACCCCTGCACTGCCACATTAACCCCTGCACCGAAACACTGCTGAATATTAACCCCTGCGCCGCCACACTGCTGCCACATTAACCCCTGCACCGCCATGTTAACCTCTGCACTACCACACCGCTGCCACATTAACCCCTGCACCGCCACACTGCTGAATATTAACCCCATGCACTGCCACATTAACCCAGGGCCGGTTCTAGACAAATTGGGGCCCTGGGCAAAACTAGAAGTGGGGCCCCAAAATAAAACAATTTTATGACAAGTCAGTAAGTGGCTCCCTTTAGTATGGTAAAACATATGGATGGCGATAAACAGATGATAGGGAGATGATAGGCAGCACAGTGGTTCCGTGGTTAGCACTACAGCCTTGCAGCGCTGGTCATCATCGGCAAAGAGTTTGTATGTTTGTGTGGTTTTCCTCTGGGTCCTCCGGTTTCCTCCCACACTCCAAAAAATTACTGGCTGGTTGAATAGATTGTGAGCCCCATTGGAGACAGGGACTGATCTGGCGGCTCTGTGCAGCGCTGCGGTATCTGTGTGCGCCATGTAAATAAAGAATTATTAATTATAATTATTATTATTGGTAAATAGAGAATAGGCGACATATATAAATGGTCAGATTATAGGAGATAGATAACTAGATAGATAACTAGACATAATACAAGTCACTTATAGATGTGACCATTGTATTATCTGCACAATAACAGAGCCCTCCGCGCTTCATAGGAATGAGAGGGAGAACCTTATAACATGGGGGTAAGTAATGGAGGATGGGGGGAATAATAACTATATATCCATAACCCAAGCTAATGACATAATACAAGTCACTTATAGATGTGACCATTGTATCAGCCGCACAATAACAGGACCCTCCGCGCTTCATAGGAATGAGAGGGAGAACCTTATAACATGGGGGTAAGTAATGGAGGATGGGGGGAATAATAACTATATATCCATAACCCAAGCTAATGACATAATACAAGTCACTTATAGATGTGACCATTGTATTATCTGCACAATAACAGGACCCTCCGCGCTTCATAGGAATGAGAGGAGAACCTTATAACATGGGGGTAAGTAATGGGGGATGGGGGAATAATAACTATATATCCATAACCCAAGCTAATGACATAATACAAGTCACTTATAGATGTGACCATTGTATTATCCGCACAATAACAGGACCCTCCGCGCTTCATAGGAATGAGAGGAGAACCTTATAACATGGGGGTAAGTAATGGAGGATGGGGGGAATAATAACTATATATCCATAACCCAAGCTAATGACATAATACAAGTCACTTATAGATGTGACCATTGTATTATCCGCACAATAACAGAGCCCTCCGCGCTTCATAGGAATGAGAGGGAGAACCTTATAACATGGGGGTAAGTGATGGGGGATGGGGGGAATAATAACTATATATCCATAACCCAAGCTAATGACATAATACAAGTCACTTATAGATGTGACCATTGTATTATCCGCACAATAACAGGACCCTCCGCGCTTCATAGGAATGAGAGGAGAACCTTATAACATGGGGGTAAGTAATGGGGGATGGGGGGAATAATAACTATATATCCATAACCCAAGCTAATGACATAATACAAGTCACTTATAGATGTGACCATTGTATTATCTGCACAATAACAGAGCCCTCCGCGCTTCATAGGAATGAGAGGGAGAACCTTATAACATGGGGGTAAGTAATGGAGGATGGGGGGAATAATAACTATATATCCATAACCCAAGCTAATGACATAATACAAGTCACTTATAGATGTGACCATTGTATTATCCGCACAATAACAGGACCCTCCGCGCTTCATAGGAATGAGAGGGAGAACCTTATAACATGGGGGTAAGTAATGGAGGATGGGGGGAATAATAACTATATATCCATAACCCAAGCTAATGACATAATACAAGTCACTTATAGATGTGACCATTGTATTATCTGCACAATAACAGGACCCTCCGCGCTTCATAGGAATGAGAGGAGAACCTTATAACATGGGGGTAAGTAATGGGGGATGGGGGGGGGGGAATAATAACTATATATCCATAACCCAAGCTAATGACATAATACAAGTCACTTATAGATGTGACCATTGTATTATCCGCACAATAACAGGACCCTCCGCGCTTCATAGGAATGAGAGGAGAACCTTATAACATGGGGGTAAGTAATGGAGGATGGGGGGAATAATAACTATATATCCATAACCCAAGCTAATGACATAATACAAGTCACTTATAGATGTGACCATTGTATTATCCGCACAATAACAGAGCCCTCCGCGCTTCATAGGAATGAGAGGAGAACCTTATAACATGGGGGTAAGTAATGGGGGATGGGGGGAATAATAACTATATATCCATAACCCAAGCTAATGACATAATACAAGTCACTTATAGATGTGACCATTGTATTATCTGCACAATAACAGAGCCCTCCGCGCTTCATAGGAATGAGAGGGAGAACCTTATAACATGGGGGTAAGTAATGGAGGATGGGGGGAATAATAACTATATATCCATAACCCAAGCTAATGACATAATACAAGTCACTTATAGATGTGACCATTGTATTATCCGCACAATAACAGGACCCTCCGCGCTTCATAGGAATGAGAGGGAGAACCTTATAACATGGGGGTAAGTAATGGGGGATGGGGGGAATAATAACTATATATCCATAACCCAAGCTAATGACATAATACAAGTCACTTATAGATGTGACCATTGTATTATCCGCACAATAACAGGACCCTCCGCGCTTCATAGGAATGAGAGGAGAACCTTATAACATGGGGGTAAGTAATGGAGGATGGGGGGGAATAATAACTATATATCCATAACCCAAGCTAATGACATAATACAAGTCACTTATAGATGTGACCATTGTATTATCCGCACAATAACAGAGCCCTCCGCGCTTCATAGGAATGAGAGGAGAACCTTATAACATGGGGGTAAGTAATGGGGGATGGGGGGAATAATAACTATATATCCATAACCCAAGCTAATGACATAATACAAGTCACTTATAGATGTGACCATTGTATTATCCGCACAATAACAGGACCCTCCGCGCTTCATAGGAATGAGAGGAGAACCTTATAACATGGGGGTAAGTAATGGGGGATGGGGGAATAATAACTATATATCCATAACCCAAGCTAATGACATAATACAAGTCACTTATAGATGTGACCATTGTATTATCCGCACAATAACAGAGCCCTCCGCGCTTCATAGGAATGAGAGGGAGAACCTTATAACATGGGGGTAAGTAATGGAGGATGGGGGGAACATGTGAGTGTTTGGTGTTACATATAACTTTATGGACATGTTCTGGTCGCGGTGTTACTATGTAGCGACATTAGGGGAATGTTCATCGGATCAGTCAATATTCACAAAATAAAAGGCAATAAGAGAGAAAGTGTGTTCTTAGATAGTTCTGCACAGAGAAGGGTTAAAAACATGAATATTAGTTGTTATTATCCCTTATCACAATGTAGTAACATATAAAGTGATTATTTCCATTATCTGTGAGGTGCAGCAAATTCTCCCTGAATCTGGAGGGGGGGGGGGACACTTCAGGGGGCTGTATCTCTGGCTCTGTGATACATAGAACATCACTTCTTTTTTCCTATGAAAGAAGAGACTTTCCTCTTTTATATGAATCTAAATTTGTGTCGGTTGTAATTTTTCTATATATAAAATGGCACCTGATATTCTCACTATAAACCTGAATATCTCTGGATCCCTGGCACCTAGAGACACAATTCAAGATTCATTTGAAAGAAGAGATTCTGGGCAATTGCCCACTTTGCCCACCCATAGCGCCGGCCCTGCATTAACCCCTGTACCGCCATACTGCTGAATATTTACCCCTGCACCGCCACATTAACCCCTGCTCTGTCACATTAACCCCTGCGCCGCCACACTGCTTCCACATTACCCCTTCACTGCCACATTAACCCCTGCACCACCACACTGCTGCCACATTAACCCCTGAACCTCCAAGCATTAATCCTTACTGCACCTCCAAGAATTAACCCTTACTGTGCCGCACCTTTGAGTATTAACCCACTCTTCACCATAGATCTGAGCATTCACTTTTACTTCCCCAAGCCTCTGAACATTAACCCATTGTTTACCAGAGATCTGCCTCATTTAATACTTGCTGCACCACAAGAAAGTGTCAACCCTTTTCTTTACCACGGATTTGCCGTGCTTGGCCTCTTACCTCTGAGGACCACATACCTCTAGATCTAAAGCACATTAACCCCTCCTTCATCCGAGATCCCTAAAGATGCTCAATGTCACAGCACTCACCCCTCCTGCCCCCAGGCACAGATATATAGTGACAGCCATAACCCTTTAGGCAGCTCTGACCCCCTGGATCTGCTCAGACTGGGCCCATTAACCCTTCCCACCCTGCGGTCTGCACCCCTTATACTCCCTGCTGTCCTGATTTTCTTGCAGTTCGGATGACGTTAACCCTTTCCAGTATTTGTGGAAGCTCCCGGCACATAGGGTGGAGGATCGCTGACTACGACAGGAACAGAACACGACAAAGGTTGTGATTGATCCATCAATCAAAGGTCAATTTTAATAATCACATGTCCATCCGCTGCCAATAGGAAGACGTCAAATGGGGAAACTTTGTGCGACTTTGCTGGAGGGAATGGCGGATTAACCCTTTTTGTGTGTGGTTTGGGTTCCATTACTTTTGGATCCTTTGATACAAGTATCAGTCTGCGAGTGACCACATCCGGAATATCTGCGGTGAAAAACATGTAACAAATTTACTGCACATCATCCACAGCGTATAAAAATATCAGAGATCTTATAGAATAACAACTGAGTCTCGCAGACGACTTTCCGCTCGGAAAATCCTCAGGTATCTGGACATTGTGCAGGGTCCTAGGGTCAGACAATTTGTAGTATGAGTCTCTGAACCTTCCTGAAATCCTGAGACTGCAACAATATGTAACATTGTGGATCCGATATCCTAAGGACGATTGTGGAAAGATGACGCAACTCCTTGTCCAGTTTATTGCCCCGGGGATTAAACATAACCTTCCCGAAGCATTAGAAAAGTCCATGCGGCAAGTGTGTTTTGAAGGAAATCTTTACACCTGTGAGGGCGCATTCACACGTTGCGTTTTGGTTGTGTTTTCATTGCGTTTGAAACGCATATACAACAGCTGATGAGAGGTAATTTGCCTAATTACATTACCGTTTACGTTTGTAAATGCAATGTTAACGCATGCGTTAATGCTTTGGTAACGCGTGCGTTAACATCGCGTTTATGATGCGTTTTGTAAACATAAATGTTAACAGTGATGTAATTAGGCAAATCACCTCTCCTCAGCTGTTTAAAACGCAATGAAAACGCAGGTCAAAACGCAACGTGTGAACGCGCCCCCAGCATTTGGTGATCCTCCCCGTCCTCTTGAAAGTGCAAAAGGATACACCCTCTGGCTGGCACCACACGTAGCACTTTGTCTGCGCTTGTAAACGCAAACGCAGACAAAGTCACGCCCACCATAGAAACGCCAATGCGATCGGGCCAAGGCGTTTGCAAGCGCAGACAAAGCACTGCGTGTGGCGCCAGCCTCTGGTTGCAGGTTTTTGCAGACAATGAAAAAGATCCAGCACTTTTTATTAATGAAAAAAATTCTTGCTTCTTTAATAAATCATCATATAAAATCGATCAGCACATAGTGGGATCCACAAACAGCTGCGCGTTTTGAGTAAAAAAAACTCTTCATCAGCCACAAATAGCGCAGCTGTTTGTGGATCCCACTATGTGCTGATCGATTTTATATGATGATTTAATAAAGAAGCAAGAATTTTTTCATTAATAAAAAGTGCTGGATCGTTTGAATCTTTTTCATTCCCGAAGCATTGGTTGTGTAAAAACTACACCCAGTAGCAGCAGGTCTGTGAAAAATGCTCACACTGCTTTGCTCTTAGCTCTCTGCATGTATCTGCTCCATAGGATTATAATTGGATACTCTTAGGGGAGGAGATGTGGAGGAGTTCAATGCAACAGCTAAGAGAACAACAATGGATGAGCACATGCCCCTGAAAGAATCCTGGCAAATAAATCCCTATTTCACAGTCCTGCTGCTACTAACACAGACGTGTGATCACACAGATCTCCAGGGTCAGTATATATCAGTGGCTGCAGCCTGTATGATCACACCTGCTGACAGGTTCCATTAGGCAGCAGTATGGTGAACCCCCACATTGGGGCAGATGCCAGGACTGATGCGTTTGGGGGGTCCCTGGTGAGTGTTGATTTCCCACCTGGGTTGTATTCTACCCCTGGGGTCAGAGGACTACACACCCCTGGGGTCAGAGGACTACATACCCCTCGGGTCAGAGAACTACATACCCCTGGGGTCAGAGGACTACATACCCCTGGGGTCAGAGGACTACATACCCCTCGGGTCAGAGAACTACATACCCCTGGGGTCAGAGGACTACATACCCCTGGGGTCAGAGAACTACATACCCCTGGGGTCAGAGGACTACATACCCCTGGGGTCAGAGGACTACATACCCCTGGGGTCAGAGGACTACATACCCCTGGGGTCAGAGAACTACATACCCCTGGGTTCAGAGGACTACATACCCCTGGGGTCAGAGTACTACACACCCCTGTGGTCAGAGGACTACATACCCCTGGGGTCAGAGGACTACACACCCCTGGGGTCAGAGGACTACACACCCCTGGGGTCAGAGGACTACGTACCCCTGCGGTCAGAGGACTACACACCCCTGGGGTCAGAGGACTACATACCCCTGGGGTCAGAGAACTACATACCCCTGGGGTCAGAGGACTACATACCCCTGGGGTCAGAGAACTACATACCCCTGGGGTCAGAGGACTACATACCCCTGGGGTCAGAGGACTACACACCCCTGGGGTCAGAGGACTACGTACCCCTGCGGTCAGAGGACTACACACCCCTGGGGTCAGAGGACTACGTACCCCTGGGGGCAGAGGACTACATACCCCTGGGGTCAGAGGACTACATACCCCTGGGGTCAGAGGACTACATACCCCTGGGGTCACAGTACTACATACCCCTGGGGGCAGAGAGGACTACATACCCCTGGGGGCAGAGAGGACTAAATACCCCTGGGGTCAGAGGACTACATACCCCTTGGGTCAGAGTACTACATACCCCTGGGGTCAGAGGACTACATACCCCTGGGGTCAGAGGACTACATACCCCTGAAGTAAGAGGACTACATACCCCTGGGGTCAGAGGACTACATACCCCTGGGGTCAGAGGACTACATACCCCTGGGGTCAGAGAACTACATACCCCTGGGGTCAGAGGACTACATACCCCTGGGGTCAGAGGACTACATACCCCTGGGGTTAGAGTACTACATACCCCTGGGGTCAGAGGACTACATACCCCTGGGGTCAGAGGACTACATACCCCTGGGGTCAGAGTACTACATACCCCTGGGGTCAGAGGACTACATACCCCTGGGGTCAGAGGACTATATACCCCTGGGGTCAGAGGACTACATACCCCTGGGGTCAGAGTACTACACACCCCTGGGGTCAGAGAACTACATACCCCTGGGGTCAGAGGACTACACACCCCTGGGGTCATAGGACTACATACCCCTGGGGTCAGAGGACTACATACCCCTGGGGTCAGAGGACTACACACCCCTGGGGTCAGAGGACTACATACCCCTGGGGTCAGAGGACTACATACCCCTGGGATCAGAGGACTACATACCCCTGGGGTCAGAGGACTACATACCCCTGGGGTCAGAGGACTACATACCCCTGGGGTCAGAGGACTACATACCCCTGGGGTCAGAGGACTACATACCCCTGGGGTCAGAGGACTACATACCCCTGGGGTCAGAGGACTACATACCCCTGGGGTCAGAGGACTGATGGGGACAGGCGATTACCCACCCACCAAATTTATTGTTAGCATCAGCACCCGGGGAGCCCATACAGAGGATTCTTGTAGCTGCAGGTAAGAATCCACAGCCGGCAGCTGAGTGATGTAACGCTGTGTACAGATATGTAATTAGTAGGAGAATAGTCATTGCATCTATTATGTCCTCATATATTACTACACACCTGGAGTCCTCATATAATACTACACACCCGGAGTCCTCATATATTACTACACACCCGGAGTCCCCATATATTACTACACACCCGGAGTCCTCATATATTACTACACACCCGGAGTCCCCATATATTACTACACACCCGGAGTCCTCATATATTACTACACACCCGGAGTCCTCATATATTACTACACACCCAGAGTCCTCATATATTACTACACACCCAGAGTCCTCATATATTACTGCACACCCGGAGTCCTCATATATTACTCCACACCCGGAGTCCTCATATATTACTACACACCCGGAGTCCTCATATATTACTACACACCCGGAGTCCCCATATATTACTACACACCCGGAGTCCTCATATATTACTACACACCCGGAGTCCCCATATATTACTACACACCCGGAGTCCTCATATATTACTACACACCCGGAGTCCTCATATATTACTACACACCCAGAGTCCTCATATATTACTACACACCCAGAGTCCTCATATATTACTGCACACCCGGAGTCCTCATATATTACTGCACACCCGGAGTCCTCATATATTACTACACACCCGGAGTCCTCATATATTACTACACACCCGGAGTCCTCATATATTACTACACACCCAGAGTCCTCATATATTACTACACACCCAGAGTCCTCATATATTACTGCACACCCGGAGTCCTCATATATTACTGCACACCCGGAGTCCTCATATATTACTACACACCCAGAGTCCTCATATATTACTACGCACCCGGAGTCCTCATATATTACTACGCACCCGGAGTCCTCATATATTACTACACACCCGGAGTCCTCATATATTACTACGCACCCGGAGTCCTCATATATTACTACGCACCCGGAGTCCTCATATATTACTCCACACCCGGAGTCCTCATATATTACTCCACACCCGGAGTCCTCATATATTACTACACACCCAGAGTCCTCATATATTACTACGCACCCGGAGTCCTCATATATTACTCCACACCCGGAGTCCTCATATATTACTCCACACCCGGAGTCCTCATATATTACTCCACACCCGGAGTCCTCATATATTACTCCACACCCGGAGTCCTCATATATTACTCCACACCCGGAGTCCTCATATATTACTCCACACCCGGAGTCCTCATATATTACTCCACACCCGGAGTCCTCATATATTACTACACACCCGGAGTCCTCATATATTACTACACACCCGGAGTCCTCATATATTACTACACACCCGGAGTCCTCATATATTACTACACACCCGGAGTCCTCATATATTACTACACACCCGGAGTCCTCATATATTACTCCACACCCGGAGTCCTCATATATTACTCCACACCCGGAGTCCTCATATATTACTCCACACCCGGAGTCCTCATATATTACTCCACACCCGGAGTCCTCATATATTACTCCACACCCGGAGTCCTCATATATTACTCCACACCCGGAGTCCTCATATATTACTCCACACCCGGAGTCCTCATATATTACTCCACACCCGGAGTCCTCATATATTACTCCACACCCGGAGTCCTCATATATTACTCCACACCCGGAGTCCTCATATATTACTCCACACCCGGAGTCCTCATATATTACTCCACACCCGGAGTCCTCATATATTACTCCACACCCGGAGTCCTCATATATTACTCCACACCCGGAGTCCTCATATATTACTCCACACCCGGAGTCCTCATATATTACTCCACACCCGGAGTCCTCATATATTACTCCACACCCGGAGTCCTCATATATTACTCCACACCCGGAGTCCTCATATATTACTCCACACCCGGAGTCCTCATATATTACTCCACACCCGGAGTCCTCATATATTACTACACACCCGGAGTCCTCATGTATTACTACACACCCAGAGTCCTCATATATTACTACACACCCGGAGTCCTCATGTATTACTGCACACCCGGAGTCCTCATGTATTACTACGCACCCGGAGTCCTCATATATTACTACACACCCGGAGTCCCCATATATTACTACACACCCAGAGTCCTCATATATTACTACACACCCGGAGTCCTCATATATTACTACACACCCGGAGTCCTCATGTATTACTACACACCCAGAGTCCTCATATATTACTACACACCCGGAGTCCTCATATATTACTACACACCCGGAGTCCTCATATATTACTGCACACCCGGAGTCCTCATATATTACTGCACACCCGGAGTCCTCATATATTACTACACACCCGGAGTCCTCATATATTACTACACACCCGGAGTCCTCATATATTACTACACACCCGGAGTCCTCATATATTACTACACACCCGGAGTCCTCATATATTACTACACACCCGGAGTCCTCATATATTACTACACACCCGGAGTCCTCATATATTACTACACACCCGGAGTCCCCATATATTACTGCACACCCGGAGTCCTCATATATTACTACACACCCGGAGTCCTCATATATTACTACGCACCCAGAGTCCTCATATATTACTACACACCCGGAGTCCTCATATATTACTGCACACCCGGAGTCCTCATGTATTACTACACACCCAGAGTCCTCATATATTACTACACACCCGGAGTCCTCATGTATTACTACACACCCAGAGTCCTCATATATTACTACACACCCGGAGTCCTCATATATTACTACACACCCGGAGTCCTCATATATTACTGCACACCCGGAGTCCTCATATATTACTGCACACCCGGAGTCCTCATATATTACTACACACCCGGAGTCCTCATATATTACTACACACCCGGAGTCCTCATATATTACTACACACCCCGAGTCCTCATATATTACTACACACCCGGAGTCCTCATATATTACTACACACCCCGAGTCCTCATATATTACTACACACCCGGAGTTCTCATATAGTTCTCAGTCCTGAATACTCGGATCACATGGAGTATCGCTATCCGGAGGGATGAAGGGAAGCACAAATAACCAGCAGAGATAATACTCCAATCCAAAAAATACTCAGCACAAGGTTATATCCGAAACTCGTCCAGGCTTTATTAATAATCCAGATCATACATCAGATAAATAGCAAAGATCGACGCGTTTCAGTGTTTCATGATCGAGGCGAATGCCAAAACCTCTGGATCTTTGCTGTGTTTATCCAACGTATCCGGATCCTCAATACAGCCGGAGCCATTTTTGGATAGGAACGTTGTGCTGGATATTTTTGGATTCAAGATGAATCTACTGACCCAGTATTATAGAGGATGAGACCAACCAGGACCCGACTTACACAGCCAGGACCCGACTTACACAACCAGGACCCGACTTACACAACCAGGACCCGACTTACACAACCAGGACCCGACTTACACAACCAGGACCCGACTTACACAGCCAGGACCCGACTTACACAGCCAGGACCCGACTTACACAGCCAGGACCCGACTTACACACCCAGGACCCCGACTTACACACCCAGGACCCCGACTTACACACCCAGGACCCCGACTTACACACCCAGGACCCCGACTTACACACCCAGGACCCCGACTTACACAACCAGAACCCGACTTACACAACCAGGACCCGACTTACACAACCAGAACCCGACTAACACAACCAGAACCTGACTTACACAACCAGAACCCGACTTACACAGCCAGGACCCGACTTACACAACCAGGACCCCGACTTACACACCCAGGACCCCGACTTACACACCCAGGACCCCGACTTACACACCCAGGACCCGACTTACACAGCCAGGACCCGACTTACACAGCCAGGACCCCGACTTACACAACCAGGACCCCAACTTACACAACCAAGACCCCGACTTACACAGCCAGGACCCGACTTACACAGCCAGGACCCGACTTACACAACCAGGACCCCGACTTACACAACCAGGACCCTGACTTACACAACCAGGACCCGACTTACATAACCAGGACCCCGACTTACATAACCAGGACCCCGACTTACATAACCAGGACCCCGACTTACACAACCAGGACCCCGACTTACACAACCAGAACCCGACTTACACAGCCAGGATCCTGACCAGCCGCCATTCCTGTACATGTGACCTCTGAGGCCAGTGATAGGATACTCACCAGTGTATATGTGACCTCTGAGGCCAGTGATAGGATACTCACCAGTGTACATGTAACCTCTGAGGCCAGTGATAGGATACTCACCAGCGTACATGTAACCTCTGAGGCCAGTGATAGGATACTCACCAGTGTACATGTAACCTCTGAGGCCGGTGATAGGATACTCACCAGTGTACATGTGACCTCTGAGGCCAGTGATAGGATACTCACCAGCGTACATGTGACCTCTGAGGCCAGTGATAGGATACTCACCAGTGTACATGTAACCTCTGAGGCCGGTGATAGGATACTCACCAGTGTACATGTGACCTCTGAGGCCGGTGATAGGATACTCACCAGTGTACATGTAACCTCTGAGGCCAGTGATGGGATACTCACCAGTGTACATGTGACATCTGAGGCCAGTGATAGGATACTCACCAGTGTACATGTGACCTCTGAGGCCGGTGATAGGATACTCACCAGTGTACATGTAACCTCTGAGGCCAGTGATAGGATACTCACCAGTGTACATGTGACCTCTGAGGCCAGTGATAGGATACTCACCAGTGTACATGTAACCTCTGAGGCCAGTGATAGGATACTCACCAGTGTACATGTGACCTCTGAGGCCAGTGATAGGATACTCACCAGTGTACATGTAACCTCTGAGGCCGGTGATAGGATACTCACCAGTGTACATGTAACCTCTGAGGCCGGTGATAGGATACTCACCAGTGTACATGTAACCTCTGAGGCCGGTGATAGGATACTCACCAGTGTACATGTAACCTCTGAGGCCAGTGATAGGATACTCACCAGTGTACATGTGACCTCTGAGGCCAGTGATAGGATACTCACCAGTGTACATGTGACCTCTGAGGCCAGTGATAGGATACTCACCAGTGTACATGTGACATCTGAGGCCGGTGATAGGATACTCACCAGTGTACATGTAACATCTGAGGCCAGTGATAGGATACTCACCAGTGTACATGTGACCTCTGAGGCCAGTGATAGGATACTCACCAGTGTACATGTGACCTCTGAGGCCAGTGATAGGATACTCACCAGTGTACATGTGACATCTGAGGCCAGTGATAGGATACTCACCAGTGTACATGTGACCTCTGAGGCCAGTGATAGGATACTCACCAGTGTACATGTAACCTCTGAGGCCAGTGATAGGATACTCACCAGTGTACATGTGACCTCTGAGGCCAGTGATAGGATACTCACCAGTGTACATGTGACCTCTGAGGCCAGTGATAGGATACTCACCAGTGTACATGTGACATCTGAGGCCGGTGATAGGATACTCACCAGTGTACATGTGACATCTGAGGCCAGTGATAGGATACTCACCAGTGTACATGTGACCTCTGAGGCCAGTGATAGGATACTCACCAGTGTACATGTGACCTCTGAGGCCAGTGATAGGATACTCACCAGTGTACATGTTACCTATGAGGCCGGTGATAGGATACTCACCAGTGTACATGTGACCTCTGAGGCCAGTGATAGGATACTCACCAGTGTACATGTGACCTCTGAGGCCAGTGATAGGATACTCACCAGTGTACATGTGACCTCTGAGGCCAGTGATAGGATACTCACCAGTGTACATGTAACCTCTGAGGCCAGTGATAGGATACTCACCAGTGTACATGTGACCTCTGAGGCCAGTGATAGGATACTCACCAGTGTACATGTGACCTCTGAGGCCAGTGATAGGATACTCACCAGTGTACATGTGACATCTGAGGCCGGTGATAGGATACTCACCAGTGTACATGTGACATCTGAGGCCAGTGATAGGATACTCACCAGTGTACATGTGACCTCTGAGGCCAGTGATAGGATACTCACCAGTGTACATGTGACCTCTGAGGCCAGTGATAGGATACTCACCAGTGTACATGTTACCTATGAGGCCGGTGATAGGATACTCACCAGTGTACATGTGACCTCTGAGGCCAGTGATAGGATACTCACCAGTGTACATGTGACCTCTGAGGCCAGTGATAGGATACTCACCAGTGTACATGTGACCTCTGAGGCCAGTGATAGGATACTCACCAGTGTACATGTGACCTCTGAGGCCAGTGATAGGATACTCACCAGTGTACATGTAACCTCTGAGGCCGGTGATAGGATACTCACCAGTGTACATGTAACATCTGAGGCCAGTGATAGGATACTCACCAGTGTACATGTGACCTCTGAGGCCAGTGATAGGATACTCACCAGTGTACATGTAACCTCTGAGGCCGGTGATAGGATACTCACCAGTGTACATGTGACCTCTGAGGCCGGTGATAGGATACTCACCAGTGTACATGTAACCTCTGAGGCCAGTGATAGGATACTCACCAGTGTACATGTAACCTCTGAGGCCAGTGATAGGATACTCACCAGTGTACATGTGACCTCTGAGGCCAGTGATAGGATACTCACCAGTGTACATGTGACCTCTGAGGCCAGTGATAGGATACTCACCAGTGTACATGTGACATCTGAGGCCGGTGATAGGATACTCACCAGTGTACATGTGACCTCTGAGGCCAGTGATAGGATACTCACCAGTGTACATGTGACATCTGAGGCCAGTGATAGGATACTCACCAGTGTACATGTGACATCTGAGGCCAGTGATAGGATACTCACCAGTGTACATGTGACCTCTGAGGGCAGTGATAGGATACTCACCAGTGTACATGTGACCTCTGAGGCCAGTGATAGGATACTCACCAGTGTACATGTTACCTCTGAGGCCGGTGATAGGATACTCACCAGTGTACATGTGACCTCTGAGGCCAGTGATAGGATACTCACCAGTGTACATGTAACCTCTGAGGCCAGTGATAGGATACTCACCAGTGTACATGTGACCTATGAGGCCGGTGATAGGATACTCACCAGTGTGTATGTGACCTCTCAGGCCAGTGAAAGACTGCAGGAATCATATGATCCCCACAGTTCTGGTAAAGTTGGGACCATAATCGATGGAATGGGGAGGCAGCCGGGGCCCAGAATACCGGAGTGGCTGGCGGTTGCGGCCTAGGACACGCTGTGGTCACGGTTCTTGGTATGGGGACCGGAGAGCTGTCCTACAGCCTGGCAGGTCTCCAGCAGGTGGTGTGTGCAGGAAATATAAACGGAGAGGCTGATGTACTGGTTCTCCTTGGGGCAACCCCTTAGTGTCCGTAGTATATGTCCCTGGGTAATGGATGGGAAGCCCGTGGTGGTGACAGCAGTATCCAGGGATAAGACGGAGGCAACGTTGTGCAAAAGTAACTCACGGTTGTTTATTGGAACAACTGCAGACAACGGGCCAAACGATTTCAGAACAAATGCCGGATTACTGGAGTGGTCATGGAGAGTGATCCTCAGGAGTAGATTCACCAGCCTGGTAGTAGGTGCAGATGTAGCTGTGTCCTGGGTGTTCTGTGTGTCCGTGCTGGTTGTGCACTGACACCCTGTCCCGGGTCACTCAGTGAGTGTTCTGGGAGATGAGCTGAGGCCTTGGAGATCTGGTGTCAGATCTACCTGGAACTAAAGAGGACTTGCCCCTACCTGTCCAGCTGATGGTCACTCTCCAATCACACTCCAGCTCAGGCTCGGACTGGCCCACAGGTGAACAGGTGGATCCACCGGTGGGCCCTGAGTACCTAACCCAGGGTAGGATACCTGCATGAGTGGTGTTGGACAAGGTCCGCTCTCTGTAATTTATACATATATTTAGCATAGAGCATCTCAACTATCCTATGTATTTATATGATATATTAATAGATTATGTAACATACTTATAGCTGTGGTGAGCCGCTAGGTCAGATTTTACTGGTGGGCCCAGGGTATCCCGGTCCGACACTGCTCCAGCTTACAGATTGGAACATTATTGGATAATAATATTAAATACAGATTTAACCCTTGCCTGTCCAGGCAGAATCTACCGCTGCTAATTACCTCCAGGTAGTGAGTTGTGCAGGCTCACCTGCTGGGGAGAGACAGACAAGGGGTGTTGCAAATGCAAAATGTAAACAGCCAAGGTAGAATACCTGACAGGAATATAGAATAGTTCTGACACCTGAAATAAAAGAAGGAAAAACTAAAAAAAAAAAAAAAAAAACTCAGCCGGGGAGGGGTTAATGATGACGTTATTATGTGTTTGTTTACAAAGAAGATCTGTTCGTTGTGACTTGTACTGTGTGACGATAAAGTTGTTTGAATCCAGAAAAAAATGACATTCTCGTCACATCCAGCGCCATGTGATTATGTAATAGACATAAACAGGGCGGGGCTGATCTTTGACAGACAGCGATCCCGCCCACTTATCGCATGCGGTTCCTCCTTTCAGCCAATCAACGCCTTTCTTCACGGATTACACCTGATTGCATCAAACAACTGAGGCGGAACAGAGCTTGTCCAATGAGTGACTGTTTACGTGATGTAAGGGCATTCGGACCAATCGGGTGGTGAATCGGTTTTCGGTTTCATCCAATCAGTGTCTTGACCTCTCCCGTTAGGCACCGCCTTTGCCCGGCTAGGTTCCGGTCTCTCGGTTGCCATGGCGGCGGCTGCTGGCAGCCCCGGTGCGGCCTATGAATGTAATATCTGCCTGGAGACGGCGCGGGAGCCGGTGGTCAGTGTGTGCGGACATCTGTACTGGTGAGTGCCGGAGGTGTGCGGGGTCACAGAGGTAACGGCCAGTGACGGGTGCGTCTTAGGGACTTGTTCACACTGCGCGGCAATGACGGGCAGCGGGTTTTACCCATAAACTGCCAGCACCCCATTCAGAAGCAGGAATATTGCCTGTATACTGTATATAGGGAGTGTGCGTCCTCAGTCCTCAAGGGTTGTGTCCTCACCCTGCTGTGCTCTGTGCTCCCTTCAGGCAGGTATTGTCCCCTGGGAGATGTATATATACTCTTAGTAGCAGCTGAGCTGTGGTATGCATGTATATTCCAGAATTGTAGCTTCTCCCAGTACTCTGGGGTTGTGTCCTCACCCTGCTGTGCTCTGTGCTCCCTGCAGACAGGTATTGTCCCCTGGGAGATGTATATATACTCTTAGTAGCAGCTGAGCTGTGACATATGCCTGTATATTCCAGGATTGTAGCTACTCCCAGTCCTCAGGGGTTGTGTCCTCACCCTGCTGTGCTCTGTGCTCCCTGCAGGCAGGTGATGTCCCCGGGGAGATGTATATACTCTTAGTAACAGCTGAGCTGTGATATATGCGTGTATATTCCAGGATTGTAGCTACTCCCAGTCCTCTGGGGTTGTGTCCTCACCCTGCTGTGCTCCATGCAGGAAGGTGGTGTCCCTGGGGAGATGTGTATATATACTCTTAGTAGCAGCTGAGCTGTGATATATGCGTGTATATTCCAGGATTGTAGCTACTCCCAGTCCTCTGGGGTTGTGTCCTCACCCTGCTGTGCTCCATGCAGGCAGGTGGTGTCCCTGGGGAGATGTGTATATATACTCTTAGTAGCAGCTGAGCTGTGATATATGCGTGTATATTCCAGGATTGTAGCTACTCCCAGTTCTCTGGGGTTGTGTCCTCACCCTGCTGTGCTCTGTGCTCCATGCAGGCAGGTGGTGTCCCTGGGGAGATGTATATATACTCTTAGTAGCAGCTGAGCTGGGATATATGCGTGTATATTCCAGGATTGTAGCTACTCCCAGTTCTCTGGGGTTGTGTCCTCACACTGCTGTGCTCTGTGCTCTTCCCCATTGCTCTGAATAACTGCTGTAGCATTCAACCAGTGAGTTACAGCGATGGGGAGGGACGTGGAGCAGCTCGGTGCACAGCAGTGTGAGGACACACTAGAAGAACTGCATCACACGCGTCCTGTGTGGACCAGGACTTAGATCGGGGGTCACTTAGTTTATGACTGGAGTTGTCAGTAATTGGCAGTGAGCGCAGAATGAATGGATCCGGGTGTTCTGCTGTGTTGTCGCGCGTCACATCCTGGTCCGGAGTTTCTGGTCCGGCAGGTTTTATGTCTGTTTGTGACGCCAGGTTTACCCCGGGGTGTCCTATATTTTCCATGTCTTGTTGGCAGCAGGGGCGCTATACTTCGTGTAGCCGTGTCTATGATGATACATGTACTCACCTTGTCCTCTCTTGTCTCTTCCCAGCTGGCCCTGTCTCCATCAGGTAAGTCGCTGCCTGGATATCCCTGTATATTACACACATGGACAGGCTGCGGACCATACAGTGCTGGAGAGATCCCACCTCAGTGTGTGCTGTTAGTAGCAGCAGGACTGTGGATTATGGATTTCTAATCCAGGATTGTAGTTTACAAGTGTAGCATCCTCACATCGATGTCATCTGTTAGCTATTTTCCCTGGAGAGATGTGGGTTATTAGAAGCAGGACTGTGAAATGTGTCTCCAGGAATCCATCCTGATAAAGCAGGGAAATCGCTTGTATCCGGGCACCGGGACTGGGGGATCTTCTTATATTTGTTATCCCCGGCCTCCTCCCTTCCAACATCAACTTTTTAAATTATACTAATGAGCTATGGGGGGGGGGGGGGGTTACTTCCAAGGCTGTTACACTGTCTCCCCTTCTCCCTCCACACTTCATTATAGCATAATAGCTCATTATAACGGCCTGTGAAGTTGCAGCACAGAGGGGCTCTGATAATGCCGCCATAGCACTTCTGGATTATTAGCATAATATTAAAAGTTGATTTTAGAAGGAAGGATACAGCAGTGTGAGGATACAGCCCCAGCTTGGCCCCTGCCGTGTTCTGGTCTCCTCCTCGGTCGGCAGCTGCAGTGTACGGGGGGTGAGGGCAGAGGTGCAGCCGTACAAAGTCATGGCCGCACTCCTGCATCATCTCTGCCTGCTCGGGACCCCTGATAACCGGGCCGCAGCCCACCCAGTCCTGGAAGTGGCTGATAACAGAGAGCAACCAGCAGAGAGCCATGGAGATGCTCTAGGAAGCCGGATCCTACAGTCTTCCCTCTGATCAGTCCCCTGCACAGTCACTGATGTGTAGTTAATGTGTTCTATTACTCCCTGTTATCAGCCATTACAGGTAGGAGAGAAGATGGTGGGAGGAGGTCACTTATGTACAGGGCCCAGACCCCAAAGACATAATCTAACCCTGACTGCACTGTGCACCTGAGGCGAGACCCCTGACCCCTGAGCCTGGGTGATAGGGGCAGGGCATCTGAGGTCACACTGAGGGTTCGGGGGTCACGGTCACCCCTGTGGTAGTTACTATTGGTGCATTTATCTTCCCAGTGGTTCGAGACGCGGCCGGAGCGTCAGGAGTGTCCGGTGTGTAAGGCGGGGATCAGCCGGGAGAATGTCATCCCTATATACGGCCGAGGGGACAGCAACCAGGAGGACCCCAGGTAAAGGTCGTGTTAGTAGCTTGACCCCCGTCCCTCACTGTAGTCCAGCCGCGTTTATTCTCGCATCTTATACGTTTTCTTTCAGGTTGAAGACTCCTCCAAGACCTCAGGGACAGCGGCCGGAGCCAGAGAACAGAGCAGGAGGGGTAAGTCCTTCTTCTAACCAAACTTCAGGAGTCACGAGTGCTGCCCTCTCCAAATCTAGAGCTAGTCAGTGACTGGTCGTCAACATTAACTTCTCTGAGACCGGGTGACAGCGCCATGTGTGCCCTCAGGTAGCGCCTGGTACTGCAGGGTGACTGGTGTGTGACCGGGTGACAGCGCCATGTCTGCCCTCAGGTAGCGCCTGGTACTGCAGGGTGACTGGTGTGTGACCGGGTGACAGCGCCATGTGTGCCCTCAGGTAGCGCCTGGTACTGCAGGGTGACTGGTGTGTGACCGGGTGACAGCGCCATGTGTGCCCTCAGGTAGCGCCTGGTACTGCAGGGTGACTGGTGTGTGACCGGGTGACAGCGCCATGTGTGCCCTCAGGTAGCGCCTGGTACTGCAGGGTGACTGGTGTGTGACCGGGTGACAGCGCCATGTGTGCCCTCAGGTAGCGCCTGGTACTGCAGGGTGACTGGTGTGTGACCGGGTGACAGCGCCATGTGTGCCCTCAGGTAGCGCCTGGTACTGCAGGGTGACTGGTGTGTGACCGGGTGACAGCGCCATGTGTGCCCTCAGATAGCGCCTGGTACTGCAGGGTGACTGGTGTGTGACCGGGTGACAGCGCCACGTGTGCCCTCAGGTAGCGCCTGGTACTGCAGGGTGACTGGTGTGTGACCGGGTGACAGCGCCATGTGTGCCCTCAGGTAGCGCCTGGTACTGCAGGGTGACTGGTGTGTGACCGGGTGACAGCGCCATGTGTGTCCTCAGGTAGCGCCTGGTGCTGCAGGGTGACTGGTGTGTGACCGGGTGACAGCGCCATGTGTGCCCTCAGGTAGCGCCTGGTACTGCAGGGTGACTGGTGTGTGACCGGGTGACAGCGCCATGTGTGCCCTCAGGTAGCGCCTGGTACTGCAGGGTGACTGGTGTGTGACCGGGTGACAGCGCCATGTGTGCCCTCAGGTAGCGCCTGGTACTGCAGGGTGACTGGTGTGTGACCGGGTGACAGCGCCATGTGTGCCCTCAGGTAGCGCCTGGTACTGCAGGGTGACTGGTGTGTGACCGGGTGACAGCGCCATGTGTGCCCTCAGGTAGCGCCTGGTACTGCAGGGTGACTGGTGTGTGACCGGGTGACAGTGCCATGTGTGCCCTCAGGTAGCGCCTGGTACTGCAGGGTGACTGGTGTGTGACCGGGTGACAGCGCCATGTGTGCCCTCAGGTAGCGCCTGGTACTGCAGGGTGACTGGTGTGTGTGACCGGGTGACAGCGCCATGTGTGCCCTCAGGTAGCGCCTGGTACTGCAGGGTGACTGGTGTGTGTGACCGGGTGACAGCGCCATGTGTGCCCTCAGGTAGCGCCTGGTACTGCAGGGTGACTGGTGTGTGACCGGGTGACAGCGCCATGTGTGCCCTCAGGTAGCGCCTGGTACTGCAGGGTGACTGGTGTGTGACCGGGTGACAGCGCCATGTGTGCCCTCAGGTAGCGCCTGGTACTGCAGGGTGACTGGTGTGTGACCGGGTGACAGCGCCATGTGTGTCCTCAGGTAGCGCCTGGTACTGCAGGGTGACTGGTGTGTGACCGGGTGACAGCGCCATGTGTGCCCTGGGGGGGGGGCGCGTCCTGTGCCATTGGGGGGGGGGGAGGGCGCGTCCTGTGCCATTGGGGGGGGGGGCGTCCTCACTTCCCATAGGGTGAGTTCTGGTGAATGTAGTGCATCTGGTGCCATATTCTGTGGACCTGTTATATGATTAGACAGTAGACTCTTCCCTCTTTTCTATGGGTCTGTGGTCTTTCTCTTTTGCAGGGGGTCCCGGGGTTCACAGACACCGGCTTCCACATGTCTTTCGGCATCGGTGCTTTCCCGTTTGGATTTTTTACTACAGTCTTTAACACTAATGATTTCCAGTCGGCGCCTCGTGCAGGTAAGTGCTCCCTGACCCGATATATAGCGACTGAGGGAAGGGGCAGCACCTTACATCACATCTACTATGAAAATCCATCCTGATAACCCGGGACATCACTGATAGATCCGGGCACCGGAACTGCGGCATCTTCTTATATCTGTTATCCATGGTCTCCTTCCTTCTAACATCACCTTTCAAATTTATGCTAATGAGCCTGAGGGTTCTCCTGTGGACCTTACCAGATCCCCTCCATGCTGCAGCTTTAAAGGCCGCTACTCTGTGCAGGAGCAACCCCTCCCGCTGTGTGAGGTTACATCAGGCAGAGGGAGAGGGGATACAGCACGGAGGACTCTGGTAACACCCCCTGGAGCCCTTCTCCCTCATTAGTATAATTGTAAAAGTTGATGTTAGAACAGCAGAGGCCATGGATAAGATATAAGAAGACCCCACAGTCCTGGTGCCGGATCTATCAGTGATGTCCCGGGTTATCAGGATGGATTCTGATGGTGGATTTCCTTTAACGTGCAGTGAGCCGGGCGGCTTCCAGCTCCCTCCATAGATGATTTTTGGGTGTTTTACCCCCCACTGGTCCTCTTGTGTATAGGTCAGAAATAGTTTACTCCCTCTCACTGCTTGTATGTCGTCTCTGTTGACCTTGCAGACGCTGGACTCCCCCAGGGACGGATGTTCGGGCTTCCTGACTCCCTCTTCCTCATCATCGCTGCCTTCTTCTTCCTGTGGTTGATCAGCGTGTGATGGCTGCAGTACACGCCGCTCGCCAGCAGGGGGCCTCACACTCCAGGCTCTGCCTCCATCCTCTATATCCCTGCAATCACTCCTCGGCCTATGAGACGGTTTTACTATCCCCCCCCCCCCCCCCCCCCCCCGACCCCTCTAAACCCCCCAAAAATTCCTCCAATCACATCTCTATCTATGGGCACCTTATAAATCTCCGGGACCTCTGTTAAATCTTTTTACATTTGTAAGTATTTGTCTGACTGGTTTTCTATTATTTTTTTTGGGCACATTGTGAATGGCTGCAAGGATTCCCTGTGCGGGGGATGTATGGAGACGACCTCCCGGATCCTCCTTGTACTGATACGGGGGGGTTCTCCTCTGCTCCCGGGGGGTTCTCCTCTGCTCCCGGGGGGTTCTCCTCTGCTCCGTGTATACGATGTCCAGCTCCTGGGGGCAGGATGCACTTGGCCTGACGACTGGTCAGTTTTGGTTCCTGTAATCAGGGCTTTGTGTTAGTAGCAGCAGGACTGTGATATGTGGATCTATACTCCAGGATTATAGCAGGCTGCTGATTGGATACCAGAGGGCAGGGAATTAATGCATCACAGTCCTGCTGCTACTAACAGTATACACAGCGGTCTGATTATACATCTCTCCATAGACCGATCACCCTAGTAGATCTATACTGCAGTACCAGACACGACCTGTGGCCCGGTGTCTCCTCCACCGTGTTACATGAATGGGGATGAGCGCTTGCCCTGTGTAAATACAGAGAAGATGAGAGTCATGTCAGGGTCCTAGCACGGCCTCATACAGGATGATCCCCTCCCCCACTTTCATCTTTACCCTTTCCACGCCGGGTCCTTCGAGGGGGCAGCTATTTTCTATAAAACCTTCACAGCAAAATCTCAACATAAAAGCAAAAATTTGTATTTGATTTCTCACTTGTAAATATTGTGGAAGGCAAAATGTATTATACATCGCCTGTTACTACTATTAAACGGAACCAAATCTGATACATGCGAGTGCAATGTCTATATATACTCACCAGATGTCATATGTACACGGAATAGCGAGTGCAGCTCTGGAGTATAATACAGGATCAGTACAGGATAAGTAATGTCATGTATGTACACAGTGACTGCACCAGCAGCAGAATAGTGAGTGCAGCTCTGGAGTATAATACAGGATGTAACTCAGGATCAGTGCAGGATAAGTAATGTCATGTATGTACACAGTGACTGCACCAGCAGCAGAATAGTGAGTGCAGCTCTGGGGTATTATATAGGATGTAACTCAGGATCAGTACAGGATAAGTAATGTCATGTATGTACACAGTGACTGCAGCAGCAGCAGAATAGTGAGTGCAGCTCTGGGGTATAATACAGGATGTAACTCAGGATCAGTACAGGATAAGTAATGTCATGTATGTACACAGTGACTGCACCAGCAGCAGAATAGTGAGTGCAGCTCTGGGGTATAATACAGGATGTAACACAGGATCAGTACAGGATAAGTAATGTCATGTATGTACACAGTGACTGCACCAGCAGCAGAATAGCGAGTGCAGCTCTGGGGTATAATACAGGATGTAACTCAGGATCAGTACAGGATAAGTAATGTCATGTATGTACACAGTGACTGCACCAGCAGCAGAATAGTGAGTGCAGCTCTGGGGTATAATACAGGATGTAACTCAGGATCAGTACAGGATAAGTAATGTCATGTATGTACACAGTGACTGCACCAGCAGCAGAATAGTGAGTGCAGCTCTGGGGTATAATACAGGATGTAACTCAGGATCAGTACAGGATAAGTAATGTCATGTATGTACACAGTGACGGCACCAGCAGCAGAATAGTGAGTGCAGCTCTGGGGTATAATACAGAATGTAACTCAGGATCAGTACAGGATAAGTAATGTCATGTATGTACACAGTGACTGCACCAGCAGCAGAATAGTGAGTGCAGCTCTGGGGTATAATACAGGATGTAACTCAGGATCAGTACAGGATAAGTAATGTCATGTATGTACAGTGACTGCACCAGCAGCAGAATAGTGAGTGCAGCTCTGGGGTATAATACAGAATGTAACTCAGGATCAGTGCAGGATAAGTAATGTCATGTATGTACAGTGACTGCACCAGCAGCAGAATAGTGAGTGCAGCTCTGGGGTATAATACAATATCCTATATGTTTGCACTCTCCTTAGGAATACGGGTCGCCATGTATGGGAGATGGAGAGGATTAGGTCGCTCTGACAGTGTCTGTTACATGACGAGCTCTTCCTTGGGCCCCGTGTGGCGGCTGTGAGGCCCCTCTGTACTCGCTGTGTGGGGTCCGCACCCTATGTAAGAATAATCCCTACATAAAGATCAGGAGACCTCCTGCCCCTGTAGTCCTGTCTGCTGTGCACCAGGTGGCAGCACTGAGCCGCTCCCTCATGGTTGGGGGCAGGGAGGTGCCTGGAGGACACTTCCTGTGTCTGCACCTCTTACACCAGCTCCCTGCACCCTGCACCCACATCTGAGGACAGAACTACGGCCTCAGGCCCCTTCCCCCCCCCTCCCACTATAGGACGCACCTATAGGATCCCCGGGGGCTATAATATAAGGAATCAGGAGGAAGCAGATTTTCTCCTCTCACATAAGGATTTTATAGTAAAAGGATTAGGGCAACAGTATGAAGACGTATAGTGGTTATATATAGTGCAGCAACTTGTCCTATCTGCAGGCGGCATGTTATAGAGCAGGAGGAGCTGAGCAGATTGTACATAGTGTCCTATATGCAGGCAGCATGTTATAGAGCAGGAGGAGCTGAGCAGATTGTACATAGTGTCCTATCTGCAGGCAGCATGTTATAGAGCAGGAGGAGCCAAGCAGATTGTACATAGTGTCCTATCTGCAGGCAGCATGTTATAGAGCAGGAGGAGCTGAGCAGATTGTACATAGTGTCCTATCTGCAGGCAGCGGGTTATAGAGCAGGAGGAGCTGAGCAGATTGTACATAGTGTCCTATCTGCAGGCAGCATGTTATAGAGCAGGAGGAGCTGAGCACATTGTACATAGTGTCCTATCTGCAGGCAGCATGTTAGAGCAGGAGGAGCTGAGCACATTGTACATAGTGTCCTATCTGCAGGCAGCATGTTATAGAGCAGGAGGAGCTGAGCACATTGTACATAGTGTCCTATCTGCAGGCAGCATGTTATAGAGCAGGAGGAGCTGAGCAGATTGTACATAGTGTCCTATATGCAGGCAGCATGTTATAGAGCAGGAGGAGCTGAGCAGATTGTACATAGTGTCCTATCTGCAGGCAGCATGTTATAGAGCAGGAGGAGCTGAGCAGATTGTACATAGTGTCCTATCTGCAGGCAGCATGTTATAGAGCAGGAGGAGCTGAGCACATTGTACATAGTGTCCTATCTGCAGGCAGCATGTTATAGAGCAGGAGGAGCTGAGCAGGTTGTACATAGTGTCCTATCTGCAGGCGGCATGTTATAGAGCAGGAGGAGCTGAGCAGATTGTACATAGTGTCCTATATGCAGGCAGCATGTTATAGAGCAGGAGGAGCCGAGCAGACTGTACATAGTGTCCTATCTGCAGGCAGCATGTTATAGAGCAGGAGGAGCTGAGCACATTGTACATAGTGTCCTATCTGCAGGCAGCATGTTATAGAGCAGGAGGAGCTGAGCAGATTGTACATAGTGTCCTATCTGCAGGCAGCATGTCATAGAGCAGGAGGAGCTGAGCAGATTGTACATAGTGTCCTATCTGCAGGCAGCATGTTATAGAGCAGGAGGAGCCGAGCAGACTGTACATAGTGTCCTATCTGCAGGCAGCATGTTATAGAGCAGGAGGAGCTGAGCAGATTGTACATAGTATCCTATCTGCAGGCAGCATGTTATAGAGCAGGAGGAGCTGAGCAGATTGTACAGAGTGTCCTATCTGCAGCCAGCATGTTATAGAGCAGGAGGAGCTGAGCAGATTGTACATAGTGTCCTATCTGCAGGCAGCATGTTATAGAGCAGGAGGAGCTGAGCAGATTGTACAGAGTGTCCTATCTGCAGCCAGCATGTTATAGAGCAGGAGGAGCTGAGCAGATTGTACATAGTGTCCTATCTGCAGGCAGCATGTTATAGAGCAGGAGGAGCTGAGCAGATTGTACATAGTGTCCTATCTGCAGGCAGCATGTTATAGAGCAGGAGGAGCTGAGCAGATTGTACATAGTGTCCTATTTGCAGGCAGCATGTTATAGAGCAGGAGGAGCTGAGCAGATTGTACATAGTGTCCTATTTGCAGGCAGCATGTTATAGAGCAGGAGGAGCTGAGCAGATTGTACATAGTGTCCTATTTGCAGGCAGCATGTTATAGAGCAGGAGGAGCTGAGCAGATTGTACATAGTGTCCTATCTGCAGGCAGCATGTTATAGAGCAGGAGGGGCTGAGCAGATTGTACATAGTGTCCTATCTGCAGGCAGCATGTTATAGAGCAGGAGGGGCTGAGCACATTGTACATAGTGTCCTATCTGCAGGCAGCATGTTATAGAGCAGGAGGGGCTGAGCACATTGTACATAGTGTCCTATCTGCAGGCAGCATGTTATAGAGCAGGAGGGGCTGAGCACATTGTACATAGTGTCCTATCTGCAGGCAGCATGTTATAGAGCAGGAGGGGCTGAGCAGATTGTACATAGTGTCCTAGTGTCTGCAGATAGGACACTATGTATAATCTGCTCATCTCCTCCTGCTCTATAACATGCTGCCTGCAGATAGGACACTATGTACAATCTGCTCAGCTCCTCCTGCTCTATAACATGCTGCCTGCAGATAGGACACTATGTACAATCTGCTCAGCTCCTCCTGCTCTATAACATGCTGCCTGCAGATAGGACACTGTGTACAATCTGCTCAGCTCCTCTGCTCTATAACATGCTGCCTGCAGATAGGACACTATGTACAATCTGCTCAGCTCCTCCTGCTCTATAACATGCTGCCTGCAGATAGGGCACTACAATGTGTACATTCTGCAGGCAGCATGTTCTACCCTGCAAAAATCAATGGAGAATCCTAGGGGGAGACACATATAGAGCCGCCTATAGGTGAGGAGACCCATAAACCGGATCTGTCACCTGCACGCACTATACAGTCATACACAATGTTTACTGATGGCCGGAGCCGCCTCCAGCCCCGGAGCAGGTGCGGAGATCACTTAAAGGGGAAGTCCAGGCAGAGTGATAGATGAAGATAAGACGTCTGTCACTCTGCTCTCCTAGACTCCTGAACGGCACATGGATACGAATGTATAGACAGGGAGCCCAGATATTATTTGTCTCCTGGCGGGTCCTGGCGGCCATATTGGCTGTCGCCCCTTCCCCCCTATAACATGACGGCTGCGGCGTCCCCCATTACGCATGGATGTATGGAAATATATGGATCATATGTAAAACACTTTATGAATATATCTGGCGAGATGTAAATATCCGGCGGCGGCGGGCGGGGGGGGGGGGGTAATTTATGGTAATAAAACCGGTTCAGTGTGTGCGGCCTGTGACCTCCGGCTCCCCAGCTGCTGGCAAACTACAACTCCCAGCATAGCACAGGGAATGCTGGGAGTCTGCCACTAACCCCCCTGTATGATGGGGGTGACATCCCCCCCATTCCCCTCCCCGTGTCTTGTACTCAGGAGCCTTGGTGTCACCGCTATCTGCTGCTAATTAGACTAATTAACATTCCTAATTAAAATGCAATTAGTAGACCAGTGATGACGGATTTCTGCCATAATTAGTATTCATTAGAAAGCTGTTTGATGCAGAGAGGTCCCCGCGGAGCTATAGAGAGGAGAGGTCCCAGGTGTCTCCTATGTGCATCGCCCCTGCTGCTCTATACTGACGCCAACAAAAGGAAAGTACATGCAGTATCTGTGCCATGGGGTGAGCCGCAGTACCAGGCACTGCCTATCCACAGGAGGGGGCGCTGCGCTGTAATAGGAGATTGTACATGAAAGATGGTGACAACCGCATCGCGACTGGTCCCTAGAGGAGGGGGAACCCAATGTCACGCAGCAGCCGCAGCAGCATTGCCCGGTGGCCAGGTGTCCCAGTAGTCCCAGCTAGTCCTGGGGTTGTATGAGGGTCCAGAGACGGTGCATCCTAAGTCATAGCCTTCTGTGCCCAAGCACTGACGCATTTTGGGTCCTAGGTCCTGGCCCGTTATCTCCAAGCACTGCCGCATTTTGGGTCCTAGGTCCTGGCCCGTTATCTCCAAGCACTGCTGCATTTTGGGTCCTAGGTCCTGGCCCATTATCTCCAAGCACTGACGCATTTTGGGTCCTGATCCTGGCCCTTTATCTCCAAGCACTGACGCATTTTGGGTCCTTGGTCCTGGCCCGTTATCTCCAAGCACTGCCGCATTTTGGGTCCTAGGTCCTGGCCCGTTATCTCCAAGCACTGCCGCATTTTGGGTCCTAGGTCCTGGCCCGTTATCTCCAAGCACTGACGCATTTTGGGTCCTAGGTCCTGGCCCATTATCTCCAAGCACTGACGCATTTTGGGTCCTTAGTCCTGGCCCGGTATCTCCAAGCACTGCCGCATTTTGGTTCCTAGGACCTGGCCCGTTATCTCCAAGCACTGACGCATTTTGGGTCCTAGGTCCTGGCCCGTTATCTCCAAGCACTGACGCATTTTGGGTCCTAGTACCTGGCCCATTATCTCCAAGCACTGACACATTTTGGTTCCTAGGACCTGGCCCGTTATCTCCAAGCACTGATGCATTTTGGGTCCTAGGTCCTGGCCCGTTATCTCCAAGCACTGACGCATTTTGGGTCCTAGGACCTGGCCCGTTATCTCCAAGCACTGATGCATTTTGGGTCCTAGGACCTGGCCCGTTATCTCCAAGCACTGACGCATTTTGGGTCCTAGGTCCTGGCCCGTTATCTCCAAGCACTGACGCATTTTGGGTCCTAGGTCCTGGCCCGTTATCTCCAAGCACTGACGCATTTTGGGTCCTAGGTCCTGGCCCGTTATCTCCAAGCACTGACGCATTTTGGGTCCTAGGTCCTGGCCCGTTATCTCCAAGCACTGACGCATTTTGGGTCCTAGGTCCTGGCCCGTTATCTCCAAGCACTGACGCATTTTGGGTCCTAGGTCCTGGCCCGTTATCTCCAAGCACTGACGCATTTTGGGTCCTAGGTCCTGGCCCGTTATCTCCAAGCACTGACGCGTTTTGGGTCCTAGGTCCTGGCCCGTTATCTCCAAGCACTGACGCATTTTGGGTCCTAGGTCCTGGCCCGTTATCTCCAAGCACTGACGCATTTTGGGTCCTAGGTCCTGGCCCGTTATCTCCAAGCACTGCCGCATTTTGGGTCCTAGGTCCTGGCCCGTTATCTCCAAGCACTGACGCGTTTTGGGTCCTTGGTCCTGGCCCGTTATCTCCAAGCACTGACGCGTTTTGAGTCCTAGGTCCTGGCCCGTTATCTCCAAGCACTGATGCGTTTTGGGTCCTTGGTCCTGGCCCGTTATCTCCAAGCACTGACGCATTTTGGGTCCTAGGTCCTGGCCCGTTATCTCCAAGCACTGCCGCATTTTGGGTCCTAGGTCCTGGCCCGTTATCTCCAAGCACTGACGCGTTTTGGGTCCTTGGTCCTGGCCCGTTATCTCCAAGCACTGACGCGTTTTGGGTCCTAGGTCCTGGCCCGTTATCTCCAAGCACTGACGCGTTTTGGATTTCCCCTCCTACGATTCTGTGATAAAGAATTGGTCAGTCCATCCTTAGTCCTAGCTTCCCATTATCATGTTCTTAGTCCCAGACACATTTTGGTCAGTCCCCACATCAGGGACTGTCACATCTTGATGGGGGGACCTGCTTGCTGCAGGCCGGTCCTCAGTCCTAGCTCTCGGTCCCGGCTCATGTTTGTCGTCTTAGTGTCCAATTCCTCGATTATGTTCCGTTTCTTGCCGCAATGCTATAAATGTCCATATGGAGGCGCTACAACCCCCAGGGGGAGCGGCCATCTTATCACATCTCAGGGGCACAGGCCGGGGGGGAGCGGCCATCTTATCACATCTCAGGGGCACAGGCCGGGGGGGAGCGGCCATCTTATCACATCTCAGGGACACAGGCCAGGGGGGGCGGCCATCTTATCACATCTCAGGGGCACAGGCCGGGGGGGGGGAGCGGCCATCTTCTCACATCTCAGGGGCACAGGCCGGGGGGAGCGGCCATCTTATCACATCTCAGGGGCACAGGCCGGGGGGGGGGGGAGCGGCCATCTTATCACATCTCAGGGGCACAGGCCGGGGGGGAGCGGCCATCTTATCACATCTCAGGGGCACAGGCCGGGGGGAGCGACCATCTTATCACATCTCAGGGGCACAGGCCGGGGGGGAGCGGCCATCTTATCACATCTCAGGGGCACAGGCCGGGGGGAGCGACCATCTTATCACATCTCAGGGGCACAGGCCGGGGGGAGCGACCATCTTATCACATCTCAGGGGCACAGGCCGGGGGGGAGCGGCCATCTTATCACATCTCAGGGGCACAGGCCGGGGGGGAGCCGCCATCTTATCACATCTCAGGGGCACAGGCCGGGGGGGAGCGGCCATCTTATCACATCTCAGGGGCACAGGCCGGGGGGAGCGGCCATCTTATCACATCTCAGGGGCACAGGCCGGGGGGGAGCGGCCATCTTATCACATCTCAGGGGCACAGGCCGGGGGGAGCGGCCATCTTATCACATCTCAGGGGCACAGGCCGGGGGGGAGCGGCCATCTTATCACATCTCAGGGGCACAGGCCGGGGGGAGCGGCCATCTTATCACATCTCAGGGGCACAGGCCGGGGGGAGCGGCCATCTTATCACATCTCAGGGGCACAGGCCGGGGGGGAGCGGCCATCTTATCACATCTCAGGGGCACAGGCCGGGGGGAGCGGCCATCTTATCACATCTCAGGGGCACAGGCCGGGGGGAGCGGCCATCTTATCACATCTCAGGTGCACAGGCCGGGGGGGGGAGCGGCCATCTTATCACATCTCAGGGGCACAGGCCGGGGGGGGGGAGCGGCCATCTTATCACATCTCAGGGGCACAGGCCGGGGGGGAGCGGCCATCTTATCACATCTCAGAGGCACAGGCCGGGGGGGAGCGGCCATCTTATCACATCTCAGGGGCACAGGCCGGGGGGGGAGCGGCCATCTTATCACATCTCAGGGGCACAGGCCGGGGGGAGCGACCATCTTATCACATCTCAGGGGCACAGGCCGGGGGGGAGCGGCCATCTTATCACATCTCAGGGGCACAGGCCGGGGGGGGGGAGCGGCCATCTTATCACATCTCAGGGGCACAGGCCGGGGGGGGGGGGGAGCGGCCATCTTATCACATCTCAGGGGCACAGGCCGGGGGGGGGAGCGGCCATCTTATCACATCTCAGGGGCACAGGCCGGGAGGGGGGAGCGGCCATCTTATCACATCTCAGGGGCACAGGCCGGGGGGGAGCGGCCATCTTATCACATCTCAGGGGCACAGGCCGGGGGGAGCGGCCATCTTATCACATCTCAGGGGCACAGGCCGGGGGGAGCGGCCATCTTATCACATCTCAGGGGCACAGGCTGGGGGGAGCGGCCATCTTATCACATCTCAGGGGCACAGGCCGGGGGGGAGCGGCCATCTTATCACATCTCAGGGGCACAGGCCGGGGGGGGGAGCGGCCATCTTATCACATCTCAGGGGCACAGGCCGGGGGGGAGCGGCCATCTTATCACATCTCAGGGGCACAGGCCGGGGGGGGGAGCGGCCATCTTATCACATCTCAGGGGCACAGGCCAGGGGGGAGCGGCCATCTTATCACATCTCAGGGGCACAGGCCGGGGGGGGGGGGAGCGGCCATCTTATCACATCTCAGGGGCACAGGCCGGGGGGAGCGGCCATCTTATCACATCTCAGGGGCACAGGCTGGGGGGAGCGGCCATCTTATCACATCTCAGGGGCACAGGCCGGAGGGAAGCGGCCATCTTATCACATCTCAGGGGCACAGGCCGGGGGGGGGGGGGGGGCGGCCATCTTATCACATCTCAGGGGCACAGGCCGGAGGGAGCGGCCATCTTATCACATCTCAGGGGCACAGGCCGGGGGGAGCGGCCATCTTATCACATCTCAGGGGCACAGGCCGGGGGGGGGGGGAGCAGCCATCTTATCACATCTCAGGGGCACAGGCCGGGGGGGGAGCGGCCATCTTATCACATCTCAGGGACACAGGCCGGGGGGAGCGGCCATCTTATCACATCTCAGGGGCACAGGGCGGGGGGAGCGGCCATCTTATCACATCTCAGGGGCGCAGGCCGGGGGGGGGAGCGGCCATCTTATCACATCTCAGGGGCACAGGCCGGGGGGGGGGGGGGGGAGCGGCCATCTTATCACATCTCAGGGGCACAGGCCGGGGGGAGCGGCCATCTTCATTTATCTTTCAGCAGCAATTACTATGGCGTCTGCTGGGTCCTGATCAATGTCAGCCGCTGCCATCTGTGGTCAATACCAAGCGCCATTTACCGATACGTCTAATATTGACCTCATTGATTTTCATCAAATTATGTGGAGGCCACAGGGCAGGTCCCCCGGGCCTCGGCCCGATATCTGTGCAGGTTACGTGGTGTGTGACCAGAATCTACATGAAGACTGAGAGGGATTCTTCTAACTTCATTACAATATACAGGAACATGCGGGATGGGAACCCTGTATAACGTGTGTGTATATATATACCGTCACATCATACACATACTACACGGAGACGCACAAACAGGCCGAGCCCATTGTGACTTATGCAGCTGGAAGGCTACAGCTCTGAAGGGGTTAATAGGGAGGGGGTGCTTTTATACAAAGGAATCTAAAGACAGTGACAGTTGCCATGGAAACCGGGGAGGCAATTTCTAAAATCATTAGAAGATACAGGGAGGAGGGGGGGGGGGGGGAATAAACAGAGGGACTGACAGCGATGGAGAAAACCAGAGCCGCCGAGGGGGTGACGGGTACAGGGGGACACAACAATAACAGACATGGACACGGTTTCTTAGTGATTCCTTTTAATAAATGTGAAAGAAAAATAAAACCTGGTTCTAAAAATCCCCCCCCCTCCCAAAAAATAAAAATTGAAAGAAACCAAGAAGAGACCCCCAACAAAACCAGGGAGGAGCAGAAAGTAATAATGATAATGCACTCAACACAATGTCTCCCCTAAACACAGCGTCCTAGGCCGGAGCCCGGAGTACAGGGGGAGAGGGGGGAGGTGTGTACATAAACAACATGTATACACTCACGTACACCTGGCCATATACACACACAGAGCCGTACACCGATACCGACCCACCCCGGTCACCCATAACCACACAGATCCATACACAATACTGACCCTCCCCTGTCACCCATACACTAAACTCCAGACCCTCCCTGTCACCCATAACCATCCAGATCCATACACTGGTACCGACCCACCCTGGTCACCCTTACACTGAGCTCTCTACCCTTCCCACTCGCCCATAACCATACAGATACCGACCCTCCTCGTCACCCATATCCACACAGATCCATACACAATACAGACCCTCCCCGGTCACCAATAACCACGAAGATTCATACACCGATACCGACCCTCCCCGGTCACCCATAACCACACAGATCCATACACCGATACCGACCCTCCCCGGTCACCAATAACCACAAAGATTCATACACTGGTACCGGCTCTCTACCCTTCCCACTCACCCATAACCATACACTGAGCTCCCAACCCTCCCTGGTTGCCCATACTCATGGAGGCCGCCATACGCCATACATTCATTAGAGTGGACATTTTTGGAAAGGCTACCCCATAGCTTGTCCCAACCTGGAAGATACACCAGGTAATATTAGACCAATATAGAAATCTGCACATCTCCGGCCTGGGACATGTTGATACTGCTGGACACCCCACAGACATTACATGGTGGGGAGTTTGAAAAAAGTCTGGAGTCTTTTTGTGGCCATAGACCAAAGTCAAGAGTGGATATAAATTAATTGAGGTGTTACATTGACCAAAGCTTGGCCGTACACGCTAGAGTAGCTTGAGAGAATGGAAGTCTTCAAGAGGTGATGGATATGAAATCCCTCACACAATCAAAGCCCTTGGAAACTATTGATGACCTAATTCCTTCCAGACCAAGAATCTGAGGGTCTCTAAGCACTTGGATCCAATGTCATCCTGGTTACATCAGGACCATGAAGATGTTCAGGTCCAAGCTCATCAGTCATATATGTAATGCCATCTCTATGGAACAGTAGATGCTGCTGGTCCACTGTCCACGATTTAACAGACAGTTGGATAAAATGTTGGGTGTCCTCACACATTTTAGCTTCATGTTGGTATCTTACTAGACTTCCGTAGGTCACCCATGATGGCAGCACCCTCAGCGACATCGGATGTCTGTGGACAGATTTTTAGGCGTTTCCCTCACTAGTATCCCTAGGTTACCGGTGTGAGACCTCAGATGTTTATGACCACAAATATCTCCCTGAGAAGAATAAGATGCTGATGTTTAATTAAGTATCTATAAGCCACCAAAAGAGGGGAGTTATGAAAGGAGGTACCCAAAGAGTGCCACCATTTACAGGTTTCTGCACATCTGTCCTACTCTGGGGTCTCCATAAATATTATTCTGCTTTCTGGATTCTCCATGTTAGGTCAAGTACCAATAGTCGCCCATTCTCGAGGCTATGGAGTAATACAGGCTTTCTGATACAAGTATCACCCATTCCGGATCACTCACCCGCTCATAGTATATATGTACACCCTCACACACGTCCTCCCCTCTCCTGTTCTGTAACTTGTTCTCCAAAAACAATAGGAAAATAAAAGACATCCCTCCCCAAAAAACACAAAAATGTTCTAAAATCAACCATACTCATAACCCGGCACCCCAAAAAAATAGAAAAGAATTAGGGGGAGCATAGGGGATTAGAGGGAGACAAAATTCTCACACACCTCACGACCACCCCCCGTGCAGAAGTGAGAGATATATATAATTTTATTTTTTCCCTTTGGAGGTAGTCAAACTTGCGAACGCGTGAACAAAAAGAAAACTCAGAAAAAAAAAAGCAAAAAGAAAAAAGTCTTCTCTATTGGTTATGTGAGCCGCTATGAGGTAATAACGCTGTTCTTTGATTGGCTGAGCCTCAAAGGATTCTGGGTAGACTTTGGAGGGAAGGAGTGAGGAGAATTAAAGTCGTTTCCTTTTTGCTTTCCCTCCTCTTTGTAGCTCTTGTGGCGTCGCCTGTATTCGTGCTGCTCCTCCTCGTTTTGCTTCTCCGCACCTTCCCTCACTTTCATCCTTTTTTTTGTCTCTTAGGTCTGCCACGTCTTGTAACCTGTGTAATTTTCCCTCTTCCATCCACTCTTTTTCTTGGCTTGTCCCCTACGAGCAACTCCCCTCTTCCACCTCCTCTTCACGTCGATAGGATGTCCCACCACCGATTAACAGTTTCTAAAATTTTTTACAAATTTTTTTTTTTCTAGCCCATGAAGATTGGGTTGTGTAATACATTCATGTTAATCCACCCAACACTTTGGTGGACGCTTTCTAAGCAGGATAATATTTAGGTGTCCATTTCCTTTCCGAAACAGGAAGTCATCATTTTCTATTAACATGAAGATCTTTAGTCTTTTGGGACTCTCCTCATGAGCAGTTTCTGAAGACCATGGTACCTTTCCATGAAGGATGTGTTTACTGCTTCAGCACTTCATGGCCCAAAAGAGGACATCATGGGGTCAACCAGCTCATTACAAGGTCAGGCTTGAGGAACTGCTGCCCATATCAGCGAAGTTTGGTTGAAAGTAGGAGGGGACGGAAAGAGAGGTCCCACACTCTCTGTCCTGTTTAGACCCAAGTTACAGAGTTCAGTTGATGGACAAACCATAGTTTTTTAGAGGGGCGATAGGGGAGAAGCATAGAGAGGAGGAGAGTGCTCAGTTAGAGGTGTCAGAGTGTACACTGCCTGGTCCTTCTGTTGGGGAAGTGACAGAGGAGGGGGTGACGGCCTCCTGCCACCCTCCATTGGCCTAAAAACAATGGAAATTATGTTGTTATAAATACAGTAATTAAGCATATAAATTATACCATCCAGAAAGATCGAGGAACAGTCATTACTCTAACGTAGCCTGGTCTATGTGCCGAAGGGATTTACTGACCCAGACTCCACAAAGCTGAACTCAGCAGGTTATCTCTGCTCAGCGGAGAGTGGAGGTGGAGCCAGTAAATCTGGCTGGCACCGGGTCCAAGATTCCTGGGCATAAATATTTGATTACACGTTGGAAGAACCTTTCCAAAAAGATTGGTGGTTGTTCAACCAAAGTTCCAGCGACTGCACTAAATTCTTAGAACTTCAGTTGTCATCAGTTGGACGATTGTGTGTCGATACTGATCAGACCAGTGATCGTTTGCTCGAAACTTTACTTTTTGATTAACTCTAGACCAATGTGAATGGCCACCTCTACACATATCCATGAAATCCCTCCTTAATCTTACCCGGATCTCCCTAGGGCTGTACATTTGATTTGCCGATAAACTGTCACTGTAACCAGGGCCCATCGTGTGACGCAAGGACTCCACCTTAAGGAAAAAATAGAGGTCACAGGTTTAGGGCAACTTGAAATTGATGAGAAGAAAAAGTAGAAAGGCGAGTAAAATAGTGGAGAAGATTTTTTTTTTTTATAAAAAGTAAATATACACCTGGATAACAAATGGAAGAAGAAATTTACACAATGGAGAAGACTGAGCAGATTATGTAGAGAGCAAGGGAAACACAAACAATAAATAATAGCAGTTAACGGGACCTAAAACTGACCTGTGAAGAGGGGTAAGAATCCCCGTTTAAGCCCTGCATCGCCATGAACATGTCATTAGATCCAGACAAGTTGAATGAGCCACCAGAACCTGAGAGAAGAACGAGATCGAGGAGAAAATATAGAAGATCGAAGAAACAAAGTGGTGGAGTTAGAAAGACAATAGATGAAGGAAGAAACAATGAATCATGAGTAAAACAATGAGGTTTGAGAAGGTGAAGTCCAAGGATGAAGACGTAGAATGGAGTCAATGAGAGGTGAAGTTGAGAAGGTTTTGGTGTATTGGGACAAGGTCAGACCATTGGTGGTTGGTACAGAATCGGGTGTGGGGGATTTATGGTCATCCAAGTGGATAGAGTTTGGATATATGTTGGCAAAAAAAGAGAGGAAGGAGAAGAAGAATTTGGATGAAGAAAAGAATGGAAAAGCAGAGAATTGAGAAGGAACAAAGAACAGTAGTTAGATGGGACTGTAGCCTAAAGTTACGGCTCAGTTAACTATCCACCCAGGTGTAAGATGACTATTTTATAGAGTGTTTTACACTGAAGCTCTAGAGCACATCATTATAGAAGAGTCCCCAGAATTACCCAGAAGCACTGAGGGCAACGTACCGGCCGATGTTGGTGTTGTTGGAGAGTTGGCTCCGCTGTGGCCTCCCTGTGTTACGGTAACTGCGGTCTTCACTGCGTAGATGTTGGCCTCTTCTTGGAATTTTCCAATGTTTTTCTTGTACCGAATTCTTTTATTTCCAAACCAATTGGACACCTGTACAAGGAAAACGCAAATATTCTGTAAGAGTTCAAGATCGGTAATAAAAATTAACGAGTGAACCAATAAAAAAATGGTCAAACTCCCCGGGAAATACTCAAAAAAGTTGTTCGCTATTGGAGTATGGCAGAGCGGTATAACTTACCTGTGACACAGTGATTCCACACTTCTTCGCAAGTTCCTCTTTTGCCTCTTCACTAGGGTAAGGGTTGCTGAGGTGTGAGTAGAAGTACTCGTTGAGGACCTCTGTTGCTTGTTTACTAAAGTTCCTCCTCTTCCGTCTACGGATTAAGAAAATTGTATCACATATATAGTTAAGAACAACCGGTCTACTGTTCCGTCACAAACAACCAGACTACTTACCTTGCATCTAAGAACCGGGAACGAAGGATCATAACGGCTTCACACGTGGACTGCTTCAGCTGCATTTGGATTGAACTAAACTTTCTATGGATAATTGAAACCATCCTCTCGATTTCTTTGGGGGAGATGGGTCTGGTTCTACTCTGTTCCCGTAAAAGGTTCATGACGTGTGTGGTGAATTCGTTACATGCCTAAAAAGTGAAGGGGAAAACATTTTTTTTTTAAAAAATATTCATCAAAGTTAATTCCATTTCATGTGTGACCTCCTCCTGGTCTTCATCCGACTCACCTGCTCGTACTTCTCCAGCTCGGCATGGTATATTTGCCTGATCTGGGAGAGTTTGTTCCTGTAGTCTGAGTGTTCTATAGAGTTATCTGGAGACACTCCACCGGACGCCGCAGCTGCTGCAGCCGCCGCCGCCGATCCGCCTCCCTTCTCTGGTCCCGCTACACCTTCTGCTAGCAACATATTGTCCAAACGCATCAACTGAGGGTCGACAGGTTCCTCTTCCTGATTGTTTCGGATGCTGAGACCTAGGTGTAAGGGAAACATAAGGTCACTGTACAAGTAGGGCGTCTGTAGGGCGCTACAATAAATACAATGAATAAGCAGTAGTGGGAGCAGGGTGGTTAGATATGGAGTTTAATGGTCTCATACTTGGGTGATTTCCCAGAGAACATGAGGAGAAAAAAACCCAATAGCCCAGAATATGCCAAATGACGTGTGCGTTACTCCACCGATCTCATATTGTGGGCGTTTCTGAAATACGTAGGGGCGTAACACAGCAGGCAAGTTACGACATGATCCTACAGCACATACACTGGTGGCTGAGTATGAGGTGGATGACGTGGGTCTCCTTATACAGCCTGAGACTTAGGCCCAGACATATGTAGTCCTTAGGACGTATAAAGGAGATTAGATGCATCTCCAATCCTCCTATCGACGGCTGACGAGATCCTCTTGCACCACAATGTCCCGAGGCTTGGGAATGTTTTTTTTTTTTGCGTTTTGGAAGGAATAACACAAATTTAATATGAAATACTTAATCCGATGATTTAATTACATGTTTTTATTAAGTGTCTGGCACAAAACCCAGGAATCCAGGAAGAGCGGGTGCCAAGAAAGCAATAAAACTACAGAAACAACAGAAACTGATGGTGGAAGTCTACAAGTCTACATTGTGAAGGCTCAGGGGATACGGCTAAATGTCGACCAGCAGAACACGGTGGTCTCGTCTCTCCTCGATCACTTACCTTCTTTTAAAGGGGCTTTCAAATTTTGGTAAAAAATAAATAAAATTGAAAAAAAAAAAAAAACGCAACAACTACGGCTCCTCTCTGGTGCTCTTGGTCCGTACATTGCGCGCTCGAAGCCTGAGCCAATTACTGACCTTGGTGGTCACATGTTCGTTCTGGCAATAGTCGGGTTTGGTTCAATGGTTATGTGGCACCGGAGCTCGAGAGCCCCCGCTGCTTCTCCACGTGCTTTGGGAGATCATTTTGGGTGGTCGTGATATAATATTGAAATTAAGATGAATATTTATCAGATGGAGAACCTTGGTTTTTGACCTATCAGAAGGTTGTGGTGATACATTTTAGTTTCTAGTCTAGTTCCCTCTCTGTGGAACCGATTTGTCTCCAAACCTTTGTACTACAACTCCCAACAAGCTCTGCTCTCCTCTAAATGCTCCTCCAATGTGTGAGGTAAGGCAAAGGTCTAGCCTTGCCCCTGATACCTGCCTTCCCAAAGATTATATAACATAACGTAAACGTGTGACATTAGGTGACAATCTCGTCATTACGGAGAAGTGTGAGACTTTGCTCCGTGGATGCAGCGTTTCCCGTCTTTCCAGCCCTTCCCCCCTCTTCGCCAATCCCCACACTCAGACAAGCAGCGGCTCCCAGCCACCGTCGCTGTGGAGACGACCTAGCGACGACCTTTTCTCCCGCCACAGCAACGGCAGAGGAAACATGGCTGCCATAGCAACCAGAGGAGGGGGGGGGGGTCCGTAATATGGGTTCTCCAAAATGGGGAAAAATAGGGAAAGATGTGTGAAAGGAAAGGGTCAGAAAACGGGAGACAGGAAAAGGGACGTAGCCGAGAGATGGGGGGCGCTGCACGTACTGGGGGCCGGGGATAATTGTACCAAGCGTCATTAGGCCCTGGAAAATGGCGCCACTTGTATTGGTGGCGAATGTAGATATGGCAATGCATTGTTTATGCTTCTTATATTCTGTCCAATAGTCCGGAAATATTTCAGCATTGAGGTGGAGGCCGGATTTAGCCGGATACATCATTATTATTAATTACTAATCTGTCACCAAGACGATGACATTATTCCCGAGCGTCAGAATAAAGGAACAGATCTTATAGGCAGCTGGAAAGTCTCGCGTGGAATTGTCCGTAAATGTGTTTTTAGCTCATTCATTAAGGTTTCAGAGTCTCCCGGACTCTGAGTGACAGCTGCAGCCCCGGCCCTGGGATTGCAGCTGTCCTGATGGAGACCGGGGTCCTCAGTACATTGTGGTATGACATGGAGACGCGCATGAGACTGGTCGCTCGTCTGGACATTCGGTGGATCGTAGCCCATGGACTACAATGCAAATCAGATTCACCGTATGAGAACTTCAACCCCAATTTTTGATTGAAACCCAAGACTGGAATCAGACGGGCAAATGTAAACGTCGGCCATATTTACCAGACTGTTTAGTGCCCCAGGACCCGTACTCATGGCGTCATATAAAGTCACTGACAACTTTCCCCCTCGCACCCGGCAGGACTGTGCCCCATTAGACCCATGGAAGGGCAGGGACTCCTCGTATGATGGACGGCAGGTCGGGGTCCCCACGTTCTGACAAGTATGGTCACTGTACAGTCCACAATTTATGGAATGAACACAACTCAAACATTGTACATTGAAATGCAATTTGACTGCATCAGGGAAGATTTTGCTCCGGAACGTAGATGCGTTCAGATGCTCAGGAAAACTTCTTTTGCATCATTGACCAGAAGAACGTGTTGCCAGATCCTGACCACAAGCGTTTAGGTCTAAAGGCATCTTTGTTCTGGAGCAAATCCTCCCCAATGATCTTAAATCATGTTTCAGAATTCAAGCCCAACGTGTGAACGTGTCCTTAAAATGTCATACGGAAGGTTTAACCATCGAATCGAGATACCGGAGCCCAGCCTAAGGGCAGGAGAGGACCTGGAATTTCTGGGGCTCAAAGAAAACTTTGTTTTGGATAGCTCAACCCCAAATGCTTTCTGCTCTGCCACAAAGTTATACTATGGAGGAAGCCAGGACGGGGCGGCCGTGACCTCGGGGATTTCGAGTCATTGCTGACCTGCTTTATGGGTCTATCCCGACTGGCCTTAGTGTTGGTGACATTTATACAGTTATGGTGCGGATTTGCACGTGGAATGAAGCTCAAAAAATCTGCAGCTGCTCTGTGAAGATGGAAACTTTGAAAATGTTCTTAATTTCCTTGAAACACCCAAGTTCCCCAGATCTAAGGGTCCGCATAGCGACCATCACGTCCATGTGGCTCTGTCCAAATTAATTGCACGACTTCCAGTGCCAACATGACGGTCATTACCCCGTGGGATCGGACATATGGATAATATACAGTCTTACATCCCATAATTCTCACTGCCGGAGCAGATCAGACACGGGGGTCAATTGATGGCACCAAACATTAGTGACATTATTTGGGTTCCTATATTTTTGGGGCCTACAACAAGTCCCGGCCCTAACCTTATAGACATAAAAATCCCAATTATGAAGTCTACAAATTTTCCAAAATGTAAATGTTTTATCTTTAAATTGGGGAAAGGACCAGGACTGCGGCTGTGGAAGGAGATGCGTACGTTACATGGAGCAGACAAGGCCACACAGCAGAGGTTGTGCTTCAATGTGCAGGGGGCTGTCCGGCGCTTAACGAGACCTGATTAACGAGCCTCCTTGTTTACTCTCCCAGATGAAGCAGATTCATAACAGATAATTACCCCCCCCCCCCCTCACGGCCCTGTCACAATTATGTAATTAACACCAAGATATTAATGGGGAGGCCGGGCAGCAGTGTGACACGGATATTATGTGCGGGGGCACAGCTGTGCCTGCGGATATCGCTCACAGTGCAGGCTGGCACGCCAGGTAATGCCCATCGTATGCGGCCGCTCCATTCACCAGGTCCTGCGGCCTCGCAGCCAGACGCCAACGCTTCCAATTACTCCTGCAGAGCACAAAGTGCCAATGGATGGCGTCTGATTTCACCAAATAAGTAACAGATTTAAGCCTATTGCTGTTGTTCCCTGTTATCAGCCAGATGCCACATGCACACAGATGACTTGGGAAATACTAGAAACAGCGCCACCCCTGTGAATGTGTAGTGTCCGGCACCGCAGCTCAGATCCATTAATATAAATGGTGCTACAGCGCAATACCGCACACAACCTATGGACAGGTGGGGCGCTGTTCCTAAAAGAAAGGAAGCAGCTATGATTTCCTAGCCCTGGACTTCCCCTTTAAGGCTTCGGATATAGAGCAACTTGTGGCCACATGACATAAGATTGCAACGTCGTGCTGCTAAATCACTACTAATGATAGGAATGTGATCGTATTACCGCGACTGCTAACAACAGCTGGCGGAAATCCAAACCTGCAGGATTTCGGCATGACTACATCCATTATCATTAGCTGTGATTTTAGCAGCAGGACCCGGCAATCTTCTGCAGCGCGGTCATGTGTTGCCATGTAGCCTTTACCCCAAGGTCTTTCACACAGAACCATTCATTTCAATGGGGAATCAGGCCTGTCAAAAAGGCTACAAAAGTCACACACTGGAGGACCACGGCCCTTGCAATACTTCAATTCCCCTGCGGAGGTGCTGCAGATACAGCAAACACTTGCACTCAGGGCCTTTCCATGTTTACAGCTGTTGATCAGCGTATTACATTGGGGAAATAGAACAAAATAGACAATCCCTCAAAGAGATTTCCGCCAACTGACCCCCCAAAAAGAGTAGAGACAGATTCAGAGATTTACTCTCCATTAAAGTATACGTTTTAGGTTCAGACCTGACCTTATTAGGGTGACCACTAAAGTTTAATCGGAAGAAGCCACCTTTAAGAAGATCATAGACGTTTTTGGAGCTTTACCTGTTGTCCAGATAGGACAGGAGGGAATTTTTTCCTGGAATAAACGTTCTGAAGGCCCCAACCTCCCTCAGAATAACCTGACTCAACTTTCTCGCAGAACACTGACTCTTCTAATCCGGTTAATTAGAAGAACCCGTCTGGGCAGGGAAGGTGCGCGGCCGAGGCCCCCGAGGGGTGGGGCCCATGTGCTCTCGTTAAAATACCGCCCTGCCCCAGGTATTCTGTGTGTGTGACATCTGAGAAATCATTGTCATGTTCATATTCTTAAAAAGTCACCAAACCACGGAGAGATGGAGGAGCCATAAGAAGGGTCTGGATTCTCGGTGGAGCAGAACCTGTATTATTACTGGCTGTTCTACAGATGTAAATGGAACATTATTATCATAAGTAAATAACGCGGAGTTATAGGCCCCCACGCCAAAGCCAACCATAGACGTGAGGAACATCGGCAGGTCCTGGAGCCCATCGAGAACCTGATGACTATGGGGACATCACCCGAGGCCTCACTAGAAGCCGCTATATGACCTGACACTATTCCCTGGATAAGGGTGATGCCACACATGGCGTTTTTGGGCCATTTTTAGTCTGTTTTTACCAATTATCTTAATAGATAAACAGGTTGTAAGCAGCCAAATGCATGGTAAACGGCCAAAAACGCCATGTGTGGCATCACCCTAAGGCTACATTCACACGATGTATGCCCGCCGTACCGTAGTACGGCGGGCATACATCGGCGCTGCGGAGAGGAGCAGGGGATGAGCGCTGCTCACCCCCGCCCCTCTCCATAGGGAGATACAGCGCACGGCGCCGTAATACGGGAAAAGATAGGACATGTCCTATCTTTTCCCGTGCTACGGATCGGTACGGTGCCGCACGTGTGCTGCACCGTACCGCTCCCGTACAGGGCCGTGAGCCCATAGGAGTGTATGGGGGACGTATATCGGCCGTATATACGTCGGCCGTATATACGTCCCCTATACGTTCGTGTGAATGTAGCCTAAGGGTGAAGACACACATGGCGTTTTTGGGCCGTTTTTGGGCCGTTTTTACTAAGTGCGTTTTCAGATCGTTAAAAACGCATGCGTTAAAAAACGCATCCGTTTTTTAAAAACGCATGCGTTTTTTGAAAACGCATGCGTTTTTGTCCGTTTTTCATTGCGCAATTTCGGAAAAACGGACAAAAACGCATGCGTTTTCAGAAAACGCATGCGTTTTTAAAAAACTGATGCGTTTTTTAACGCATGCGTTTTTAACGATCTGAAAACGCACTTAGTAAAAACGGCACAAAAACGGCACAAAAACGCCATGTGTGTCTTCACCCTAAGGGTTTACCTAGTGTCAGTCTTCACTGCAGTCCCAGCATTCATATCCCAGGAAGATCATCCGATCACCAATAATTCCAGATAATTGTGATATACATGCAGTAAAACACCCCCCCCCGGATATAGGACGACTCTAACCACAGGCTCCATGTTACATTATTCTGCAGGCTGCAATTTTATTCTTTTTTTTTTTTTAACCAATTGAAAAGATTTTTGTTGCCCAGAAACCCTTGTTTGTAATTGCTCATTACACGGTTACACTAGAAATTATTCCAAGAAGTGCTCGGATTATTGTCCTATCAACCGAGAAGCTAATTGCGTTTCCGCCCATGGTAGCAGCGATGTCTGCTGCCTGCCAACTTCTATTTTAGCAGATAGTAGTGAGGGCTCCTGCCGCCATCTCCTCATGATATATTCATACAGGTCAGGCCCCACCAGAGGGACGATCACTCAGGACCAGGCGGCGAAAGTTACTGCCGAAGGCCGAAATCCAGACTCGGCAAAATCGATTGTTCGGTGTGGGGTTATTATTATAAGCAGACGGTGCTGAGCAGATCGAGGCCTAGTCAGGGTTATGAGGTAAACATCCTAGATATCTTCAGAGGGTTTTCATGAAGTGTGACCGCGATATGATGGCTGCCGGGACTACTTTTACCTCAGACATCGCAGGCATAAAGTCTCATGGAAAACGCAGCAGATTTTCCTCTCAGATTTGCGTGTGGTAAATAGTTATCACATATAATATATATACAGCGAGGAGAGATTCCACATGGAAAGGGACAGAACTTGCAGATTTTCATGTCAATTGTCCACAAGAAGAGAAGATGTGAATCAGCAAGTGTATTATTATATACGATTCCCTCTGAGATTTTCCAGCTTTCTCCTTGGAATGAGAAGAGGGCGACGTGTTCACGGCGACATCCACAGACGTCTATGGTGTCAAAGCAATATACCGGTACATGTCCCACCAGAAGAGTCTACGTGTAGATTGTATGGCCATAAACCCAGAGTCTGAACAATCTATACACGCAGTGAAGTGTAAGCTGTGGGGTTTACCCAAAACCATGAAGCCATTAATAGTCAGGAATCCATTCATCCTGAAGTGTCCCTTAGGCAATTCTGTATTAATGGAGGTTCATAATCCTCATCTCTTGGGAAGAGTGGAGCGTGTTTATAGAGCGTCCCTCACGTTGGAGGACCTGGGCTGTCCTCCACTACACAGGCCGCCCCTGGATATTAATACCCATGGTGTAATACTGAATCTTCTCAGTGGTGGCGCTGTAGGGAAATACTTACTGCTAGGTTTCATCATAGATCAGAGCTGATCACTGGAGGTCCCAGCTCAGGGATCTTACTGTAGGGATGGTCTAAAACAAAGCAACTACTAAATGTGTTTTACATTCTGCCGAATCTTTCTTAGGAAGTCCCGAAATAGAGATCACAAAGAGAAACAGGATCATTTTTTGTGATAATGCCCATATGATAAGTAAAGGAGCGGCAGACAATGGTGGCGAGGGAGCCGGCAGCAGCGAGCAGAGGAGGCAGCCGGGGAGATGGAGGCCGCACAAGATTATATGTGTGTGCACTGTCAGACATTTGATCTGTTCTTGCCCTCCCCCGCTCCATTACCAACCTCACCATGGGGGGGGGGGGGGGGGGACTCTCATTAAACTGGAGAAGAGGAGGAGGAGGAGGAGGGGAGACCGGAGTCCATGATCCTCTATTGTTATACAAATTATAGGCCGCCCCCTGCTCACCATCAGAGGCCCCTGTACATATGTAAACAATTCTGGGCCCGACATGTGGTAACACAGTGGAGGCCGGCGCGGGGCAGGATATGTATAATATATACAAATACGTTAGGCCGCAACGCGACAAGACCCCTCATAGGTCAATATTATAATATTATGTGTCCATATTAATGGGGGGGGGATGGAGATAAGCGGCAGCTCCGTCTTATAGGCACATCCACGCTCGCCTGAGCCCAATATGAATATTTATAAGGGAAGCGAGGAAGAAAGACGAAGGATCATTAGTCTGACAGAGATCTGATGTGCACAACCATCTTGGTATGAGGGACGTCCTAGTACACATCCTATGAGAGCATGTACAATGGTCGCGGATATTGGGGGACACATATGGGGGATACGTATAAGACGCCCTATAATCTTGTTATTGGTTGTTTTCAATGTGATCTTGAATAGTGACTGAGAGGCGCAGCGCCGCGCTCCTCAGCGACATGACAGGGGGCAGGTTGTCACCTTAGTTGCCATAGTAGCCAGCAGGCGAGGGCAGAGAGCGGCGCACTCGTACCCCAAGTCCTGGGCCCGGCGCTGCTCGTCAGATAAAGCCTTCCCGCTGTGTGAATGCCAATAGCAGAATAGTGAGCGGCGGCGGAGGGGGCTGAGTACGACCTAACGAGAGAATCCTACTAAAGCCATTTTCACACCTCCCGACACATCGTCCATAGAAATAAAAGGCCAAAAGGACACCATGAACTCCTACCCCGAAGCATAAAGGGGTATTCCAGGAATCAGAAGTTATACGTTTCTATGACAACCACCCCCCATCAGTCGGCTGTGGTAGTGCCACGTGGCCCCAGAGATGGCGGTGTACGGTTTTTGTTATCGATCGCAGTCGCACAGAGGTGACTAGAACGGATGGACATGACCACCAGCCGATACATTCATTAGGGGGTCTCCAGTCAGACATCATTCTATTGATATTTGAGACTGAGCTGAGCTCTATTCCAATATGGCGGCTTTTACATCTTCCGTGGAGGCCGTCACCCCATTTTCCCAAATTCACTGTCCTAAAATTATGGAGAAGACTCCAGCATGAGCGTCATGTGTGGGAATCAGCGATGGTGGTCGTGCTAGGGTGGTCTTGGTTGGTTAGTGCACTGTAGAGTATCCACCATTACTGTACAACCTATTATACAGAGCCCCCCTGATAACATAGCCGCGTTTGGGGGTGCTCGCCCTATGACAGGTGGACGGCCGTGACTGACTGTCCAGGTCTCGCTTAGACCTATTGTCACACTGCAGGCGCTATGGCCACTGTAATTAAAGGGGCGGTGGGGGGCGGCTTGTGCGGGTCTCACCTGTTTTCTCCTTGATCTCGCACAGGACACTGAAGAGCGCCGGCTTCATCCGGTGACAATTTAAGGCGTGTTTCCTGTACAGAGGGAAAAGCGAAAATATTAATGGAGAGAAAACCATAAATATAATAACTTAGAATTGTGTAACATGAGGTTCCGCAGCAGCTGCTGGTAAGAATAATGAGGTTCTGCAGCAGCTGCTGGTGAGTATCATGAGGTTCTGCAGCAGCTGAGGTCTGTGTTATGAGGTTCTGCAGCAGATGAAGTGGTATCACAAGATTCTGCAGCAGCAGCTGGAGTGCATCGAGAGGTTCTGCAGCAGCTGCTGGTGAGAATCATGAGGTTCTGGAGCAGCTGCTGGTGAGAATCATGAGGTTCTGCAGCAGCTGCTGGTGAGAATCATGAGGTTCTGCAGCAGCTGCTGGTGAGCATCATGAGGTTCTGCAGCAGCTTTTGGTGTGTATCATGAGGTTCTGCAGTAGCTGAGGTGTGTTCTGCAGCAGCTATGACATCTATCAAGCAGCAGAGATGGCTTTAGCTTTCTCTTACATTCATCCATGACCCTCCTGCCCCCCTATACAAAGATGAGACCCCATACTATAGATATACACTTCATATTCATGGCCCCTCATTGGCTGATTAACCATCCCGGCAGCTGTAAAGATAATTATCTCCGTACATAACGATGATGAGGACTGTTGTCAGGACTACAGCGAGGACCAAGAACTGCTGCCATCAGCAAAGTACAATGGGCAGCGAGGTGTATATATAGGACGGCGTATACTGAGGTCAGTGTCCTTGGGCAGAGCCTTGGGACAGGGCCGGGGGGCGGAGCATGACATTTGGTTCCCAAAAATTATCTCTGTCCCACCCCACCCCCTCCGGCCCTGCACAGAGGCCCTCGCTTCCTTAAAACTCTCATTATTGCCCTTAGCAACCAATCACAACTTTATACTTTTTAACTGCTTTGGAAATATGAAAGCTGAGCCCTGATTGGTGGCTGAGGGCAATGAGAATAAAAGATCGGACATGTTAAAATCCATCTGCCCAACCTTTTCCTTCTAAATATCTATGAAACATTGGAACAACCAACACAACATGTCATCAAATGTGTCCGACCACCGTAAGAGAAGCCATCATCCACATAACGGGACAATCTCCAGGCTGATAACAGCGGACAATAGAGATCTTAGCATCATGTATATTATGTCACCCCTCGTCTCTATGATATTCAGCGGGATCCGTGGTTCCCTCATTACACCCCCCTCCACATGAGATTATCCATCGAGCGGCGGCGTCATCAGTTTTCTCCATGCAGAAAGCTCATCCCATCTCGTCCTGATCAATAATCCCCATTTTCATTCTACTCTTGATCTATGACATCAATCCTGGATGGAGCGGCTCAGGATAAAAAAAGAAAATTAAAGTAGAGGCTTCTCCTGCTCGCAGCGAGGGAGGACAATAAAATACCCGAGAGCCATCCGCCAACAATCACAGATCCCGTCCAACCCCTCAGTGATTCTGATATCCAATGTCCTCATCATGGCCGCCATCTACCCGAGGCCCAGGTCATGGCCGCCATCTACCCGAGGCCCAGGCCTTGTAGCCGCCATCTACCCGAGGCCCAGGCCTTGTAGCCGCCATCTACCCGAGGCCCAGGCCTTGTAGCCGCCATCTACCCGAGGCCCAGGCCTTGTAGCCGCCATCTACCCGAGGCCCAGGCCGTGGCCGCCATCTACCCGAGGCCCAGGCCATGTAGCCGCCATCTACCCGAGGCCCAGGCCGCCATCTACTCGAGCCCCAGGTCCTGGCCGCCATCTACCCGAGGCCCAGGCCATGTAGCCGCCATCTACCCGAGGCCCAGGCCGTGGCCGCCATCTACCCGAGGCCCAGGCCGTGGCCGCCATCTACCCGAGGCCCAGGCCGTGGCCGCCATCTACCCGAGGCCCAGGCCGTGGCCGCCATCTACCCGAGGCCCAGGCCGCCATCTACCCGAGGCCCAGGCCGTGGCCGCCATCTACCCGAGGCCCAGGCCGTGGCCGCCATCTACCCGAGGCCCAGGCCGTCATCTACCCGAGGCCCAGGCCGTGGCCGCCATCTCCCCGAGGCCCAGGCCGTGGCCCCCATCTCCCCGAGGCCCAGGCCGTGGCCCCCATCTCCCCGAGGCCCAGGCCATGGCCGCCATCTACCCGAGGCCCAGGTCCTGGCCGCCATCTACCCGAGGCCAAGGCCGTGGCCGGCATCTACCCGAGGCCCAGGCCGTGGCCGCCATCTACCCGAGGCCCAGGCCGTGGCCGCCATCTACCCGAGGCCCAGGCCGCCATCTACCCGAGGCCCAGGCCGTGGCCGCCATCTACCCGAGGCCCAGGCCGTGGCCGCCATCTACCCGAGGCCCAGGCCGTGGCCGCCATCTACCCGAGGCCCAGGCCGCCATCTACCCGAGGCCCAGGTCGTGGCCCCCATCTCCCCGACGCCCAGGCCATGGCCGCCGTCTACCCGAGGCCCAGGTCCTGGCCGCCATCTACCCGAGGCCCAGGCCGTGGCTGGCATCTACCCGAGGCCCAGGTCCTGGCCGCCATCTACCCGAGGCCCAGGCCGTGGCCGCCATCTCCCCGAGGCCCAGGCCATGGCCGCCATCTATCAAACAGAATAGCCCTATATGGATACGTCTAGTATCTGTCCACCATTGTACAATGTGGACAATACCCAACGTGTGAGGGCAGATAGAGGCCTGGCGTCTATACTTTATGGCACATTCAGCTATACATGTACACTCGTTCTGACTGAGCATGAGCAAACGTTCTTAGTAGAGGTGACCAAAAAAGTGGACACATTAAAATCTGCCTTCTCGAGGGGCTCCAATATATGATGAATAGTCAGAACGGCCCAGGCAATGATTGGGTTCTTCAGACATTAATCTCATGTCTCAAGTGACCGATCTGTAATACCAGACAGATATATAGAGATTTCTTATACCAGCACTGGACAGGCCCAAGAGGTCCCCAAGTGCAACCCATCTCTTACACTCAACCCAAGAGGGAGTCCATAGGTTCTATTTCCTAGGGATCCATGGATTTTGTGCTCTCTAAATCATCCCAACTTGTGAACCCAAGAAACCCGAGCCTGACACCATCTCATACCCAGGGCCAATTCAGACGTCATGGCCTGGGAAACCAACCACAGCTCTGGTCTGTCATGAGCCCCAGATGGAACGCACCGGACAGACGAGGGGGCAGGATGGAAGTCATACCCCAAGCCATGGAACTCCTGGAAATGCGCCACCACATGGATCATCCAGAATGTAAACAGGGACTTTTCAATTCCAAGGAGGAGTTAATTCAGATTTTGATGAAGTAGAAGATCTCAAAGTACAGAAGAACCTTAAGATGCGCTATCGATTGCCTCTGTAACATGAAGTCACGGAAGGCGTTGAGTCCAGCTCTCCTGCAGATTGGATTTCCCCTCTCAGTTGTTGGGTCCTGACCCTCTAGAAGTCCTATGTTGTACAATACAAAGTGCTAGGGATCTGGGCTACACATTGGATCCCAATCTTTTTGGACTATAAGTAGCCATCGCCGGTGCCCCCTCCCTGCCTCCTCGCCATCCCTGGTGCCCCCTCGCCATTGCCGGTGCCCCCTCCATGCCTCCTCGCCATCACTGGTGCCCCCTCGCCATCACTGGTGCCCCCTCGCCATCACTGGTGCCCCCTCCATGCCTCCTCGCCATCCCTGGTGCCCCCTCGCCATCGCCGGTGCCCCCTCCATGCCTCCTCGCCATCCCTGGTGCCCCCTCGCCATCACTGGTGCCCCCTCCATGCCTCCCCGCCATCACTGGTGCCCCCTCGCCATCACTGGTGCCCCCTCCATGCCTCCCCACCATCACTGGTGCCCCCTCCATGCCTCCCCGCCATCACTGGTGCCCCCTCGCCATTGCCGGTGCCCCCTCCATGCCTCCTCGCCGGTGCCCCCTCCATGCCTCCTCGCCATTGCCGGTGCCCCCTCCATGCCTCCTCGCCGGTGCCCCCTCCATGCCTCCTCGCCATCGCCGGTGCCCCCACCATGCCTCCTCGCCGGTGCCCCCACCATGCCTCCTCGCCATCGCCGGTGCCCCCACCATGCCTCCTCGCCATCGCCGGTGCCCCCTCCATGCCTCCTCGCCATCGCCGGTGCCCCCTCCATGCCTCCTCGCCATCGCCGGTGCCCCCTCCATGCCTCCTCGCCATCGCCGGTGCCCCCTCCATGCCTCCTCGCCATCGCCGGTGCCCCCTCCATGCCTCCTCGCCATCGCCGGTGCCCCCTCCATGCCTCCTCGCCATCGCCGGTGCCCCCTCCATGCCTCCTCGCCATCGCCGGTGCCCCCTCCATGCCTCCTCGCCATCGCCGGTGCCCCCTCCATGCCTCCTCGCCATCGCCGGTGCCCCCTCCATGCCTCCTCGCCATCGCCGGTGCCCCCTCCATGCCTCCTCGCCATCGCCGGTGCCCCCTCCATGCCTCCTCGCCATCGCCGGTGCCCCCTCCATGCCTCCTCGCCATCGCCGGTGCCCCCTCCATGCCTCCTCGCCATCGCCGGTGCCCCCTCCATGCCTCCTCGCCATCGCCGGTGCCCCCTCCATGCCTCCTCGCCATCGCCGGTGCCCCCTCCATGCCTCCTCGCCATCGCCGGTGCCCCCTCCATGCCTCCTCGCCATCGCCGGTGCCCCCTCCATGCCTCCTCGCCATCGCCGGTGCCCCCTCCATGCCTCCTCGCCATCGCCGGTGCCCCCTCCATGCCTCCTCGCCATCGCCGGTGCCCCCTCCATGCCTCCTCGCCATCGCCGGTGCCCCCTCCATGCCTCCTCGCCATCGCCGGTGCCCCCTCCATGCCTCCTCGCCATCGCCGGTGCCCCCTCCATGCCTCCTCGCCATCGCCGGTGCCCCCTCCATGCCTCCTCGCCATCGCCGGTGCCCCCTCCATGCCTCCTCGCCATCGCCGGTGCCCCCTCCATGCCTCCTCGCCATCGCCGGTGCCCCCTCCATGCCTCCTCGCCATCGCCGGTGCCCCCTCCATGCCTCCTCGCCATCGCCGGTGCCCCCTCCATGCCTCCTCGCCATCGCCGGTGCCCCCTCCATGCCTCCTCGCCATCACTGGTGCCAGCCGCACTGCCAACCCCTGGACTCTCTATTAATGACGGTGCAGAATTACAGCGGGTGATATGATATTCTGGGATTTCTCACCCCCGGCTGCTATATATAGTCCCGTAATGGCACTTCACTTATAAAGAGGGTTTTATGGAGTCAATAAACTCGCAGCGATTCCTCTTATCACAAGAGATACTGGAATTATTCCGGGACATTTAAAGGAGAAGTCCGAGAAGATTTTCCTTATTCTGAAAATCCCAGAACCTGCAGCATATAGGCGCCTGTTGTTCTAGGCAGGGAATTGCTGTTCTGTATAATTTGCATTCATTAGCATAAAATAACAAGGCCAAAAGACACAAGGAGACGGCGCCCCCAGTGGCCGAGGAGTGAGAGCCACGAAAAAAGACACAAGAAGGTAAAAACCTAATAACGAGACCCCTTATATAATAATATCCATAGCACACGATTCTCTATAGTGACCATTATCCCCCCCTCGCCTCGTGTTGGGTGTCAGCCCGGACTATTCATAGGTGTAGGGATGTTTGCTCAGGACCGTCACACATTCCAAGTCACTGACTTAGATCAATAAAAGCGAACTTATTACATGCAAGGTACAACACAGCGACCTTTTCATACTGGGGTCGCCCCCTCCCCGGCAGCGGGTGTCTCCATGGGACGAGGGTCCCGCACCTTGTCATACGATGGCCCATATTCCAGGTGTCATTAACCCCCCAATGTGTGAACAGTCCTATAAAGGGTCATATGTAAACGACGCCTTCCTGAGCCAATGATTAGGATTTATAGGGTTAATAACGGGTCGTCTCTGTACATAGTAATAGACAGGGGGTCGAGTGTTACTGGGCCTGAAGTATGAGGGGGCCCGGGGCTGTATATAGAAAGGGGCCCTGCTGCTTCCCTAATGGACTCTCACCCCGGCCCCCAATCCATGAACACTCTATTGCCCTCCCTAGAGTCTGTTACCCCTTTCCCATGGTTACATAAAGAGGCCCGGTCATGTGTCACATGTTCCTCTGGGGATTATGGGTAGGCAACATGTGCCCAAAAATAGAGGTGCCCACCAGATTACCAGAGGATCCCCCGGTGGGTCCAAGGTCAAACTAAATGATGAGCCCCCATTGACCCCAATGACCGGCTACTAGGGTCCATTTCCATGGGAATGGGGCACCAGAATCATTTGTACTGATGGTCCCAAGGAACGTTAGTCGGACATCAGTCATCACTTTAAGTGGATCCAATTATCATGGGAATTAAAGGGGCTTTCCAGGAATCTCTGGCTCAGGTACTTCCTGTTTTCTGGCCAGTGTAAGGGGTCACAGGACCTGCTTCAGCCAATGAGAAGCCTCCTTTGGGTAACAAAGGTGTTCATTGGTCCAAGGAGTCTTGATGAGTCCGGTGCAGGGACTGGGAGCCAGAGCGCGGTTCAGAAAACCCCCTTTAAGCGAGGACCGGTCACCAGTCCTGACAAGTCGATTTCCTATCGGATAACAATTCAGAATCTTTTTATAGCTTTCTGCGCTGTTCCTACATTATTGTCCCCTGTGTAGGACCACAACTCTCTGAGAAAGGCCAAGGTAACACCCACTTGTCCATTAAGTCTGAATAACAACTAATTCCAACTGTTCCGGAATTATAATTTCATGGAGTCATGGGGATCCTATAGACAAAGGCCTCGGCCCCTATAGACTCCACCTGTCCCATATGTAGGCCCATAATACCCACAGATATAGGAATATGGTACGTGCCGCCATATCCCCCCCCCCCGCCCCCCACTGTACATGGAATCCCCCTCTAAGCATGACATCGGCCCTATAAATCCCCATCTCAGGAGATCCCAGAAACTCCTAGCGCTCCACATGTTCCCTAAGAGATCGCAAGAAATGATATTAAAATATATGACACGCAATCCGCTATAAATAGCGAAACCCCCGGCGCTTCCCGAGGCGCGAGAGGTTTATAGGGTAAGTGTATCCCCCTGCCCCACCAGGACCGGCCTCTTACAACAACACGGGATTAGCAGCAGAGTCATCAAGACGCCTTTTATAGGGGGAATTAAATGTCAATAATTATCCAACCAAATACCCGGAGCGTCGCTCGGCCCCGACCCAGCGCTGTATAAAGGTCATGGGTCACGTATAGGGGTTTAAAGGAATACACAAAGGACTATTGTCCTGGGGAGGGACTGGGTGACGCTCCACGTTACATGAAATGCCCAGATCTTCAGGTTTATTGAGTTATGGATTTATTAATAAACACTTTTTTTTTTATTACTCACTTTAGACTTTTCTTTTAATTTTTACAACTTTTTATTTATTTTTTTATTGTTTTATTTTATGTGATTTAACTGTTTAAGTGATAACAAATCAAGGGTGGGAATTAGTTACACTTTGGGTTTTTTTAAGGTAAAAGGGCCATAGGACAGCAAAAAAATAAAATAAAATAGAACACATAAGGTGTAATAATAATAATATAATAAAAATATTTAAATAAAAAACTCAAATTAAAGTTTATTACATTTTTTTATCAGCTGTAAGGACAATATTAATGAATTGTTACCATGTTACTGATTACTATTACAGCAGATTATTGTTCGGATTATTTTTACTATTATTATTGTCCTATAGTCTCCGCGACCCTTCGCAGTAATGAAAACAACGTGAACGCCACGGGCCACGTGCTGGAGAGTCACAGACTCATCTACGTCAGGACATTATATCAGCAAAGGGCAAGGATTCATTTTATTGCTATTATATTAATATATTGCATCAAGGAGAAGGATTTTTTTTTGCATTTTCTATGTATTTTATATTTTAGTTCCCTTAGAGATTAGAAAGGGAAACAAATAGTAAACAAAAACAATCTGAACAAAGGCCGATAATAATAATAATAATAATAACATTGTTACAATGTTATAAATGGACACAAATAAACACCATTGTTTGCTGGACACTATCCTTCCCTCAGGTTTTTGGGACTTTATTGTAGTAAGAAAAATAATGGAAAAAAAATATCTTTTTTTCTACTTTGATAAGTTAATGTAAAACTAATTTGTTTCCTGTGATTTCCTGAGGGACTTGTGTGGATTCATTTAGCGCTGATAATTGATAGAATGATATGGATGTGACTGTGTGACTCTTGTTCTCGGCTTTTTCCAAACTTTGAACACTTTCATAGGGGGAGCAGAGGCACCCAGGGAGCTTCCAGGGTAAATAAGCGGGATAAAGGGTCAGGAGCACTGGGGCTCATTCGCTAAGGCTCTTATAACGCAATGAGACCTTTCCAAGGGCCATACGCCTCGTGATGGAGGGATTATGGGGTTAATAGCAGCACATTGTATAGGTGAGCACACAGCAGCCCCCTCCCCACCCCCAGCAGCCCCCTCCCTCCATGCACTCACTTTGCTTGGGCCTCATCCAGGCTCTGGTCAGTGATGGTCATGATCTGCTGTAATATATCTCCAATGTCCTGCTTCCTGGGCTCCCCATTGTCTGCTGGGGGGTCATGCATGGGGTGGGGGGTCAGGGGTCCCCCATGGATAGGGTGCCCTGGGATGCCCACCCCCCTGCTCTGGAGAAGCCTTCCTTGCTCATCCATCTCCTTGGCTTGAGATCTTGGCTCTTCTCAGCTATTGATCTGTTTTCTTCTTCCTTCCAGCTTCTTGTCTTGTAGAAGTCTCTCCTGTCCTTCACCCAACTCCTTCTCCTCCTCCTCCTCCTGGAAGTCACAGTGTGGGGAGAGGGTCCTGGGCCCCGCTGTCCTCGCACCGATCAGATCGCTCCTGCTGGGGGTGCTGCCCCTCTTCCTGGTGTATTGGGGTCTCTCCCAGGATCCAGCAGCGATGTTCCAGGCTGGGAAGAGAGGAGGGTAAAATGGTGAATAGCTGGGGAGAAGGAGGGAGGAGAGAAGAGGAGGAGGAAGAAGAGGAGGAGGAGGAATGTGGCTGCTGCTGCCTCTCCCCTCCTGCAGGATTCTCAGCTCTCTGCTGCCTCCTGACTGTCACATTCACACACACCCATTCATGCTGCTACACTGTGACGACACCTCACCTCTGCTACACTGTGACGACACATCACCCCTCCACTGCTACACTGTGACGACACCTCACCTCTCTGCTGCTACACTGTGACGACACGTCGCCTCTGCTACACTGTGACGACACGTCGCCTCTGCTACACTGTGACGACACATCACCCCTGCACTGCTACACTGTGACGACAAATCACCTCTGCTACACTGTGACGGCACATCACCTTTGCTACACTGTGACGACACATCCCCTCTCCGCTGCTACACTGTGACGACACATCAGCCCTCCTGGACTAAGCAGGAAGCTGCTACATTGTATGAATGGAAGCGTCTGCCATAGTAACTCTGCTGTCATATTACAATGTATCATCCTCACATTGTACACATCAGGGGAGCCCCGGCTGCTGTATTATCTGTTACACTGTGACGACACATCAGCCCTCCACTGCTACACTGTGACGACACATCAGCCCACCACTGCTACTCTGCTGTCATATTACAATGTATCATCCTCACATTGTACACATCAGGGAAGCCCCCGCTGCTGTATTATCTGTTACACTGTGACGACACATCAGCCCTCCACTGCTACACTGTGACGACACATCAGCCCTCCACTGCTACACTGCCGTCATATTACAATGTATCATCCTCACATTGTACACATCAGGGGAGCCCCGGCTGCTGTATTATCTGTTACACTGTGACGACACATCAGCCCTCCACTGCTACACTGTGACGACACATCAGCCCTCCACTGCTACTCTGCTGTCATATTACAATGTATCATCCTCACATTGTACACATCAGGGAAGCCCCGGCTGCTGTATTATCTGTTACACTGTGACGACACATCAGCCCTCCACTGCTACACTGTGACGACACATCAGCCCTCCACTGCTACTCTGCTGTCATATTACAATGTATCATCCTCACATTGTACACATCAGGGAAGCCCCGGCTGCTGTATTATCTGTTACACTGTGACGACACATCAGCCCTCCACTGCTACACTGTGACAGCACATCACCTCTCCACTGCTACTCTGCTGTCATATTACAATGTATCATCCTCACATTGTACACATCAGGGGAGCCCAGGCTGCTGTATTATCTGTTACACTGTGACGACACATCAGCCCTCCACTGCTACACTGTGACGACACATCAGCCCACCACTGCTACTCTGCTGTCATATTACAATGTATCATCCTCACATTGTACACATCAGGGAAGCCCCGGCTGCTGTATTATCTGTTACACTGTGACGACACATCAGCCCTCCACTGCTACACTGTGACAACACATCACCTCTCCACTGCTACTCTGCTGTCATATTACAATGTATCATCCTCACATTGTACACATCAGGGGAGCCCCGGCTGCTGTATTATCTGTTACACTGTGACGACACATCAGCCCTCCACTGCTACACTGTGACGACACATCAGCCCACCACTGCTACTCTGCTGTCATATTACAATGTATCATCCTCACATTGTACACATCAGGGAAGCCCCCGCTGCTGTATTATCTGTTACACTGTGACGACACATCAGCCCTCCACTGCTACACTGTGACGACACATCAGCCCTCCACTGCTACACTGCCGTCATATTACAATGTATCATCCTCACATTGTACACATCAGGGGAGCCCCGGCTGCTGTATTATCTGTTACACTGTGACGACACATCAGCCCTCCACTGCTACACTGTGACGACACATCAGCCCTCCACTGCTACTCTGCTGTCATATTACAATGTATCATCCTCACATTGTACACATCAGGGAAGCCCCGGCTGCTGTATTATCTGTTACACTGTGACGACACATCAGCCCTCCACTGCTACACTGTGACGACACATCAGCCCTCCACTGCTACTCTGCTGTCATATTACAATGTATCATCCTCACATTGTACACATCAGGGAAGCCCCGGCTGCTGTATTATCTGTTACACTGTGACGACACATCAGCCCTCCACTGCTACACTGTGACAACACATCAGCCCACCACTGCTACTCTGCTGTCATATTACAATGTATCATCCTCACATTGTACACATCAGGGGAGCCCAGGCTGCTGTATTATCTGTTACACTGTGACGACACATCAGCCCTCCACTGCTACACTGTGACGACACATCAGCCCACCACTGCTACTCTGCTGTCATATTACAATGTATCATCCTCACATTGTACACATCAGGGAAGCCCCGGCTGCTGTATTATCTGTTACACTGTGACGACACATCAGCCCTCCACTGCTACACTGTGACAACACATCACCTCTCCACTGCTACTCTGCTGTCATATTACAATGTATCATCCTCACATTGTACACATCAGGGGAGCCCCGGCTGCTGTATTATCTGTTACACTGTGACGACACATCAGCCCTCCACTGCTACTCTGCTGTCATATTACAACGTATCATCCTCACATTGTACACATCAGTGGAGCCCCGGCTGCTGTATTATCTGTTACACTGTGACGACACATCAGCCCTCCACTGCTACACTGTGACGACACATCAGCCCTCCACTGTTACACTGTGACGACACATCAGCCCCCCACTGCTACTCTGCTGTCATATTACAATGTATCATCCTCACATTGTACACATCAGGGAAGCCCCGGCTGCTGTATTATCTGTTACACTGTGACGACACATCAGCCCCCCACTGCTACTCTGCTGTGATATTACAATGTATCATCCTCACATTGTACACATCAGGGAAGCCCTGGCTGCTGTATTATCTGTTACATTGTGACGACACATCAGCCCTCCACTGCTACACTGTGACAACACATCAGCCCTCCACTGCTACTCTGCTGTCATATTACAATGTATCATCCTCACAGGGGCGGCACTGCAGGGGGTGCAGGGGTGCAGGGGGTGCAGGGGGTGCAGGAGGTGCAGATGGTGCAGTTGCCACTGGGCCCATGAGGCTTGGGGGGCCATAAGGTGTCACTTTCCATATGAGAAGACGAGGACTATAAAGGATACATTATATTCAGGGACCCATCAGCTTCTAGTCACTGCCGGCACCTATAATAACTTAGGGACCCCAAGTATCTATAGAGACCCCCGTATCCTAAAGACCCCCGTATCCTGGAGACCCTCGTATCCTAGAGACACATCGGGTTCCGTCACATTCTGATTATTGTAGATTCATTATTTTCTATTACTTTATGTGCCGCTTCCCACGAGTTACCTAATAACTTATGTCCCATCTCTGCTGCTACATTGTATCCACACATTAACCCCTCCAAGACCTGCCACATCCCATCGCTACAATGTATCAGGTGAGGCCTCTGCTCTGCCCCATCCCTACAATGTATCAGGTAAGGCCTCTCCTCTGCCCCATCCCTACAATGTATCAGGTGAGGCCTCTCCTCTGCCCCATCACTACAATGTATCAGGTGAGGCCTCTCCTCTGCCCCATCACTACAATGTATCAGGTGAGGCCTCTCCTCTTCCCCATCACTACAATGTATCAGGTGAGGCCTCTGCTCTGCCCCATCACTACAATGTATCAGGTGAGGCCTCTCCTCTGCCCCATCACGACAATGTATCAGGTGAGGCCTCTCCTCTGCCCCATCACTACAATGTATCAGGTGAGGTCTCTCCTCTGCCCCATCACTACAATGTATCAGGTGAGGCCTCTCCTCTGCCCCATCACTACAATGTATCAGGTGAGGCCTCTCCTCTGCCCCATCACGACAATGTATCAGGTGAGGCCTCTCCTCTGCCCCATCACTACAATGTATCAGGTGAGGCCTCTCCTCTGCCCCATCACTACAATGTATCAGGTGAGGCCTCCCCTCTGCCCCATCACTACAATGTATCAGGTGAGGCCTCTCCTCTGCCCCATCGCTACAATGTATCAGGTGAGGCCTCTCCTCTGCCCCATCACTACAATGTATCAGGTGAGGCCTCTTTGTTTGGGGGCTCAGTCTTGCATTCGGTTGGGTATGAAGGTTTATAAAGTTGCCACGATTAGTGTCCTGTGATGTATAAAGGTATCTCCAGACTCACTGTATACACAGCCCTTGCTCTGCCCTCCGCCCTCCGCCCCTCGTGACCCTTCCCTTATCTCATCTCCCACCTCATCATTCACCTCTAGCTGTAAATAGCAAACATCCTCGCAGATAAGAAATGTTTATAGTAGGGACGACACCTCGTTACTTCTCTGATACTTTGTGTCATTACCTTTAAAAACCCACCAGAAACTATTCTGGAGATGCCACATACGGATGCTGTGAGAGCTACCCCCAGCATGCCCACCACTACTCCAGCCTCCACTGCTCCGGCCGCCACTGCTCCGGCCACCACCGCTCCGGCCTCCACCGCTCCGGCCTCCACCGCTCCGGCCTCCACCGCTCCGGCCTCCACCGCTCCAGCCTCCACTACTCCAGCCTCCACTACTCCAGCCTCCACTACTCCAGCCTCCACTACTCCAGCCTCCACTACTCCAGCCTCCACTATGCTCCACTACTCCGGCCGCCACCACTCCGGCCGCCACCACTCCGGCCGCCACCACTCCGGCCGCCACCACTCCGGCCGCCACCACTCCGGCCGCCACTACTCCGGCCGCCACTACTCCAGCCACCACTACTCCAGCCACCACTACTCCAGCCACCCACCATTTTAGGTTATTTAGTAGGGAGCAGGGTCATACATCTCTAATACTGGATAATCAGTCAGGAGTCTGGGGGTGTCACAAATATACCCCAATGGCTAAGGCTGGACTCGCACCTTCCCTATCCTATTGTGCCTACCGAGAAGACATGCAAGCTCTGCCAATCCAGGTGTGCGTGTGTATGCAGAGGGATAAGAGGAATATCTGCAAGGCTCCTGTATGACTGTATTATGTCACTGAACTACAACACAGAGCTGTGATCAGTGTGACAGCTGGAGAAGCTGAGCCCCCCTGTTATAATTGAATGTTGTAGAGTAATAAACCTCCTCGTTAGGAGACTATTATCCGCCGGGACATCGTTAAGCTCCATCCAATTGGTTCTCTAATCAGTTTTTCCATAGAGGAAATGATATTGATGTCGGGAGCTCCCGGGCCCTTATCTGTACTGGGCCCCGGCTCTCCTCCGTGTACTGGGGTCTGATGCTGCAGAGGTCCAGGGTCCAGTAGTGAATGTTCCCTCTGCTCCCCCTTATTGCTATTGCCCCCCCAGATGACAATGTAGGACACAAGCCCCGGGGAATAAAGGGTCATCGGGTCTTCATGGCGCTGACTTCTTCTATGTCCGTTACACACAAATATCTGTATCAGCATTGGACCATAGGAGTAGTAGTACTGTGCTGTGCTCATACATACAGGATAGGAGTAGTAGTACTATGCCCATATATACAGGATAAGAGTAATAGTACAATGCCCATATATACAGGATAGGAGTAGTAGTACTGTGCTGTGCTCATATATACAGGATAGGAGTAGTAGTACTGTGCTGTGTCCATATATACAGGATAGGAGTAGTAGTACTGTGCTGTGTCTATATATACAGGAAAGGAGTAGTAGTACTGTGCTGTGCCCATATATACAGGATAGGAGTAGTAGTACTGTGCTGTCTACATATATACAGGATAGGAGGAGTAGTACTGTGCTGTGCCCATATATACAGGATAGGAGTAGTAGTACTGTGCCCATATATACAGGATAGGAGTAGTTGTACTGTGCTGTGTCTATATATTTAGGATAGGAGTAGTAGTACTGTGCTGTGCCCATATATACAGGATAGGAGTAGTAGTACTGTGCCCATATATACAGGATAGGAGTAGTTGTACTGTGCTGTGTCTATATATTTAGGATAGGAGTAGTAGTACTGTGCTGTGTCTATATATACAGGATAGGAGTAGTAGTACTGTGCTGTGCCCATATATACAGGATAGGAGAAGTAGTACTGTGCTGTGCCCATATATACAGGATAGGAGTAGTAGTACTGTGCTGTGCTCATATATACAGGATAGGAGTAGTAGTACTGTGCTGTGCTCATATATACAGGATAGGAGTAGTAGTACTGTGCTGTGCCCATATATACAGGATAGGAGTAGTAGTACTGTGCTGTGCCCATATATACAGGATAGGAGTAGTAGTACTGTGCTGTCTCCATATATACAGGATAGGAGTAGTAGTACTGTGCTGTCTCAATATATACAGGATAGGAGTAGTAGTACTGTGCTGTGCCCATATATACAGGATAGGAGTAGTAGTACTGTGCTGTGCCCATAGATACAGGATAGGAGTAGTAGTACTGTGCTGTGCCCATATATACAGGATAGGAGTAGTAGTACTGTGCTGTGTCCATATATACAGGATAGGAGTAGTAGTACTGTGCTGCGCCCATATATACAGGATAGGAGTAGTAGTACTGTGCTGTCTCCATATATACAGGATAGGAGTAGTAGTTCTGTGCTGTGCCCATATATACAGGATAGGAGAAGTAGTACTGTGCTGTGCTCATATATACAGGATAGGAGTAGTAGTACTGTGCTGGGACCATATACAGGATAGGAGTAGTAGTACTGTGCTGTGCCCATATATACAGGATAGGAGTAGTAGTACTGTGCTGTGCCCATATATACAGGATAGGAGTAGTAGTACTGTGCTGTGCCCATATATACAGGATAGGAGTAGTAGTACTGTGCTGTGCCCATAGATACAGGATAGGAGTAGTAGTACTGTGCTGTGCCCATATATACAGGATAGGAGTAGTAGTACTGTGCTGTGTCCATATATACAGGATAGGAGTAGTAGTACTGTGCTGCGCCCATATATACAGGATAGGAGTAGTAGTACTGTGCTGTCTCCATATATACAGGATAGGAGTAGTAGTTCTGTGCTGTGCCCATATATACAGGATAGGAGAAGTAGTACTGTGCTGTGCTCATATATACAGGATAGGAGTAGTAGTACTGTGCTGGGACCATATACAGGATAGGAGTAGTAGTACTGTGCTGTGCCCATATATACAGGATAGGAGTAGTAGTACTGTGCTGTGCCCATATATACAGGATAGGAGTAGTAGTACTGTGCTGTGCCCATATATACAGGATAGGAGTAGTAGTACTGTGCTGTGCCCATATATACAGGATAGGAGTAGTAGTACTGTGCTGTGCCCATATATACAGGATAGGAGTAGTAGTACTGTGATGTGCCCATATATACAGGATAGGAGTAGTAGTGCTGAGCTGTGCCCATATATACAGGATAGGAGTAGTAGTACTGTGCTGTCTCCATATATACAGGATAGGAGTAGTAGTACTGTACTGTGTATATACAGGATAGGAGTAGTAGTACTGTGCTGTGCTCATATATACAGGATAGGAGTAGTAGTAGTGTGCTGTGTCCATATATACAGGATAGGAGTAGTTGTACTGTGCTGTGTCTATATATACAGGATAGGAGTAGTAGTACTGTGCTGTGCCCATATATACAGGGTAGGAGTAGTAGTACTGTGCTGTGTCCATATATACAGGGTTGGAGTAGTAGTACTGTGCTGTGTCTATATATACAGGATAGGAGTAGTAGTACTGTGCTGTGTCTATATATACAGGATAGGAGTAGTAGTTCTGTGCTGTGCCCATATATACAGGATAGGAGAAGTAGTACTGTGCTGTGCTCATATATACAGGATAGGAGTAGTAGTACTGTGCTGTGCCCATATATACAGGGTTGGAGTAGTAGTACTGTGCTGTGTCCATATATACAGGGTTGGAGTAGTAGTACTGTGCTGTGTCTATATATACAGGATAGGAGTAGTAGTACTGTGCTGTGTCTATATATACAGGATAGGAGTAGTAGTTCTGTGCTGTGCCCATATATACAGGATAGGAAAAGTAGTACTGTGCTGTGCTCATATATACAGGATAGGAGTAGTAGTACTGTGCTGGGACCATATACAGGATAGGAGTAGTAGTACTGTGCTGTGCCCATATATACAGGATAGGAGTAGTAGTACTGTGCTGTGCCCATATATACAGGATAGGAGTAGTAGTACTGTGCTGTGCCCATATATACAGGATAGGAGTAGTAGTACTGTGATGTGCCCATATATACAGGATAGGAGTAGTAGTGCTGAGCTGTGCCCATATATACAGGATAGGAGTAGTAGTACTGTGTTGTCTCCATATATACAGGATAGGAGTAGTAGTACTGTGCTGTGTATATACAGGATAGGAGTAGTAGTACTGTGCTGTGCTCATATATACAGGATAGGAGTAGTAGTAGTGTGCTGTGTCCATATATACAGGGTTGGAGTAGTAGTACTGTGCTGTGTCTATATATACAGGATAGGAGTAGTAGTACTGTGCTGTGCCCATATATACAGGATAGGAGTAGTAGTACTGTGCTGTGTCCATATATACAGGGTTGGAGTAGTAGTACTGTGCTGTGTCTATATATACAGGATAGGAGTAGTAGTACTGTGCTGTGTCTATATATACAGGATAGGAGTAGTAGTTCTGTGCTGTGCCCATATATACAGGATAGGAGAAGTAGTACTGTGCTGTGCTCATATATACAGGATAGGAGTAGTAGTACTGTGCTGGGACCATATACAGGATAGGAGTAGTAGTACTGTGCTGTGCCCATATATACAGGATAGGAGTAGTAGTACTGTGCTGTGCCCATAGATACAGGATAGGAGTAGTAGTACTGTGCTGTGCCCATATATACAGGATAGGAGTAGTAGTACTGTGCTGTGCCCATATATACAGGATAGGAGTAGTAGTACTGTGCTGTCTCCATATATACAGGATAGGAGTAGTAGTACTGTGCTGTCTCAATATATACAGGATAGGAGTAGTAGTACTGTGCTGTGCCCATATATACAGGATAGGAGTAGTAGTACTGTGCTGTGCCCATAGATACAGGATAGGAGTAGTAGTACTGTGCTGTGCCCATATATACAGGATAGGAGTAGTAGTACTGTGCTGTGTCCATATATACAGGATAGGAGTAGTAGTACTGTGCTGCGCCCATATATACAGGATAGGAGTAGTAGTACTGTGCTGTCTCCATATATACAGGATAGGAGTAGTAGTTCTGTGCTGTGCCCATATATACAGGATAGGAGAAGTAGTACTGTGCTGTGCTCATATATACAGGATAGGAGTAGTAGTACTGTGCTGGGACCATATACAGGATAGGAGTAGTAGTACTGTGCTGTGCCCATATATACAGGATAGGAGTAGTAGTACTGTGCTGTGCCCATATATACAGGATAGGAGTAGTAGTACTGTGCTGTGCCCATATATACAGGATAGGAGTAGTAGTACTGTGCTGTGCCCATATATACAGGATAGGAGTAGTAGTACTGTGCTGTGCCCATATATACAGGATAGGAGTAGTAGTACTGTGATGTGCCCATATATACAGGATAGGAGTAGTAGTGCTGAGCTGTGCCCATATATATAGGATAGGAGTAGTAGTACTGTGCTGTCTCCATATATACAGGATAGGAGTAGTAGTACTGTACTGTGTATATACAGGATAGGAGTAGTAGTACTGTGCTGTGCTCATATATACAGGATAGGAGTAGTAGTAGTGTGCTGTGTCCATATATACAGGATAGGAGTAGTTGTACTGTGCTGTGTCTATATATACAGGATAGGAGTAGTAGTACTGTGCTGTGCCCATATATACAGGGTAGGAGTAGTAGTACTGTGCTGTGTCCATATATACAGGGTTGGAGTAGTAGTACTGTGCTGTGTCTATATATACAGGATAGGAGTAGTAGTACTGTGCTGTGTCTATATATACAGGATAGGAGTAGTAGTTCTGTGCTGTGCCCATATATACAGGATAGGAGAAGTAGTACTGTGCTGTGCTCATATATACAGGATAGGAGTAGTAGTACTGTGCTGTGCCCATATATACAGGGTTGGAGTAGTAGTACTGTGCTGTGTCTATATATACAGGATAGGAGTAGTAGTACTGTGCTGTGCCCATATATACAAAGTAGGAGTAGTAGTACTGTGCTGTGTCCATATATACAGGGTTGGAGTAGTAGTACTGTGCTGTGTCTATATATACAGGATAGGAGTAGTAGTACTGTGCTGTGTCTATATATACAGGATAGGAGTAGTAGTTCTGTGCTGTGCCCATATATACAGGATAGGAGAAGTAGTACTGTGCTGTGCTCATATATACAGGATAGGAGTAGTAGTACTGTGCTGGGACCATATACAGGATAGGAGTAGTAGTACTGTGCTGTGCCCATATATACAGGATAGGAGTAGTAGTACTGTGCTGTGCCCATATATACAGGATAGGAGTAGTAGTACTGTGCTGTGCCCATATATACAGGATAGGAGTAGTAGTACTGTGATGTGCCCATATATACAGGATAGGAGTAGTAGTGCTGAGCTGTGCCCATATATACAGGATAGGAGTAGTAGTACTGTGTTGTCTCCATATATACAGGATAGGAGTAGTAGTACTGTGCTGTGTATATACAGGATAGGAGTAGTAGTACTGTGCTGTGCTCATATATACAGGATAGGAGTAGTAGTAGTGTGCTGTGTCCATATATACAGGGTTGGAGTAGTAGTACTGTGCTGTGTCTATATATACAGGATAGGAGTAGTAGTACTGTGCTGTGCCCATATATACAGGATAGGAGTAGTAGTACTGTGCTGTGTCCATATATACAGGGTTGGAGTAGTAGTACTGTGCTGTGTCTATATATACAGGATAGGAGTAGTAGTACTGTGCTGTGTCTATATATACAGGATAGGAGTAGTAGTTCTGTGCTGTGCCCATATATACAGGATAGGAGAAGTAGTACTGTGCTGTGCTCATATATACAGGATAGGAGTAGTAGTACTGTGCTGGGACCATATACAGGATAGGAGTAGTAGTACTGTGCTGTGCCCATATATACAGGATAGGAGTAGTAGTACTGTGCTGTGCCCATAGATACAGGATAGGAGTAGTAGTACTGTGCTGTGCCCATATATACAGGATAGGAGTAGTAGTACTGTGCTGTGCCCATATATACAGGATAGGAGTAGTAGTACTGTGCTGTCTCCATATATACAGGATAGGAGTAGTAGTACTGTGCTGTCTCAATATATACAGGATAGGAGTAGTAGTACTGTGCTGTGCCCATATATACAGGATAGGAGTAGTAGTACTGTGCTGTGCCCATAGATACAGGATAGGAGTAGTAGTACTGTGCTGTGCCCATATATACAGGATAGGAGTAGTAGTACTGTGCTGTGTCCATATATACAGGATAGGAGTAGTAGTACTGTGCTGCGCCCATATATACAGGATAGGAGTAGTAGTACTGTGCTGTCTCCATATATACAGGATAGGAGTAGTAGTTCTGTGCTGTGCCCATATATACAGGATAGGAGAAGTAGTACTGTGCTGTGCTCATATATACAGGATAGGAGTAGTAGTACTGTGCTGGGACCATATACAGGATAGGAGTAGTAGTACTGTGCTGTGCCCATATATACAGGATAGGAGTAGTAGTACTGTGCTGTGCCCATATATACAGGATAGGAGTAGTAGTACTGTGCTGTGCCCATATATACAGGATAGGAGTAGTAGTACTGTGCTGTGCCCATATATACAGGATAGGAGTAGTAGTACTGTGCTGTGCCCATATATACAGGATAGGAGTAGTAGTACTGTGATGTGCCCATATATACAGGATAGGAGTAGTAGTGCTGAGCTGTGCCCATATATATAGGATAGGAGTAGTAGTACTGTGCTGTCTCCATATATACAGGATAGGAGTAGTAGTACTGTACTGTGTATATACAGGATAGGAGTAGTAGTACTGTGCTGTGCTCATATATACAGGATAGGAGTAGTAGTAGTGTGCTGTGTCCATATATACAGGATAGGAGTAGTTGTACTGTGCTGTGTCTATATATACAGGATAGGAGTAGTAGTACTGTGCTGTGCCCATATATACAGGGTAGGAGTAGTAGTACTGTGCTGTGTCCATATATACAGGGTTGGAGTAGTAGTACTGTGCTGTGTCTATATATACAGGATAGGAGTAGTAGTACTGTGCTGTGTCTATATATACAGGATAGGAGTAGTAGTTCTGTGCTGTGCCCATATATACAGGATAGGAGAAGTAGTACTGTGCTGTGCTCATATATACAGGATAGGAGTAGTAGTACTGTGCTGTGCCCATATATACAGGGTTGGAGTAGTAGTACTGTGCTGTGTCTATATATACAGGATAGGAGTAGTAGTACTGTGCTGTGCCCATATATACAAAGTAGGAGTAGTAGTACTGTGCTGTGTCCATATATACAGGGTTGGAGTAGTAGTACTGTGCTGTGTCTATATATACAGGATAGGAGTAGTAGTACTGTGCTGTGTCTATATATACAGGATAGGAGTAGTAGTTCTGTGCTGTGCCCATATATACAGGATAGGAGAAGTAGTACTGTGCTGTGCTCATATATACAGGATAGGAGTAGTAGTACTGTGCTGGGACCATATACAGGATAGGAGTAGTAGTACTGTGCTGTGCCCATATATACAGGATAGGAGTAGTAGTACTGTGCTGTGCCCATATATACAGGATAGGAGTAGTAGTACTGTGCTGTGCCCATATATACAGGATAGGAGTAGTAGTACTGTGCTGTGCCCATATATACAGGATAGGAGTAGTAGTACTGTGATGTGCCCATATATACAGGATAGGAGTAGTAGTGCTGAGCTGTGCCCATATATACAGGATAGGAGTAGTAGTACTGTGTTGTCTCCATATATACATGATAGGAGTAGTAGTACTGTGCTGTGTATATACAGGATAGGAGTAGTAGTACTGTGCTGTGCTCATATATACAGGATAGGAGTAGTAGTAGTGTGCTGTGTCCATATATACAGGGTTGGAGTAGTAGTACTGTGCTGTGTCTATATATACAGGATAGGAGTAGTAATACTGTGCTGTGCCCATATATACAGGATAGGAGTAGTAGTACTGTGCTGTGTCCATATATACAGGGTTGGAGTAGTAGTACTGTGCTGTGTCTATATATACAGGATAGGAGTAGTAGTACTGTGCTGTGTCTATATATACAGGATAGGAGTAGTAGTTCTGTGCTGTGCCCATATATACAGGATAGGAGAAGTAGTACTGTGCTGTGCTCATATATACAGGATAGGAGTAGTAGTACTGTGCTGGGACCATATACAGGATAGGAGTAGTAGTACTGTGCTGTGCCCATATATACAGGATAGGAGTAGTAGTACTGTGCTGTGCCCATATATACAGGATAGGAGTAGTAGTACTGTGCTGTGCCCATATATACAGGATAGGAGTAGTAGTACTGTGCTGTGCCCATATATACAGGATAGGAGTAGTAGTACTGTGATGTGCCCATATATACAGGATAGGAGTAGTAGTGCTGAGCTGTGCCCATATATACAGGATAGGAGTAGTAGTACTGTGATGTGCCCATATATACAGGATAGGAGTAGTAGTGCTGAGCTGTGCCCATATATACAGGATAGGAGTAGTAGTACTGTGCTGTGTCCATATATACAGGATAGGAGTAGTAGTACTGTGCTGTGCCCATATATACAGGATAGGAGTAGTAGTATTGTGCTGTGTCCATATATACAGGATAGGAGTAGTAATACTGTGCTGTCTCCATATATACAGGATAGGAGTAGTAGTACTGTGCTGTGTCTATATATACAGGATAGGAGTAGTAGTAGTGTGCTGTGTCCATATATACAGGATAGGAGTAGTAGTACTGTGCTGTCTCCATATATACAGGATAGGAGTAGTAGTACTGAGCTGCCGGGTTCTCTGCATTGATGTGACGTGTATGGCCCTATTGTGCCCCCAGCAGTTATAGTATACACATCCACCAGAGACTATAAAACCTGTTCCCTGGCGCAGCAGACTGGCATTGAGGACTGGCCTGGCACCTGACCTTTAACCCCTGGCCTTATATTATACACCACAAAATCCCAATAATGGAATTATTATATGATCACAGGAAGAGCAGAACACAATGAGGGTCCGGGATAATGATGTGGGGGGGGGGGGGGGGGGGGTCCTGGGGGCCGCAGCCCCCCCTCTCCCCATCCCATTATCTCCTCATTTATTTTCCTTTGCTTTTCAAGCTGTTGGTTTAATTATCAGTTGTGTGAAAAGGGGAAGAGACCCCGAGCAGCCGCCATTTACACATGAAATAACCTGGAGGGGGCAGGGGGTCCGAATTATCTGGGGAATGTCAGAGATAAACAGCTGCCCCCCAGGTCCTGCCCCACTCAGGATCCAGCACAATATACAGATAGAGAGCACCTGGGGCGGCCAGATAGGGAGGACATTATAGAGCAGGAGTGTGGAGGGAGGAGATAAGGACACAATGCACCATATTATACCGCCACACACACCCCTCATAGCGGAATAGTGCAACATCTGTCATCATGTGTCTACACTAAGAATATCTACCTGGTATCATACTATCATAGCGGCTATATCCTGTACATAGGGGGCAGTATTATAGTAGTTATATTCCTGTACATAGGGGGCAGTATTATAGTAGTTATATTCCTGTACATAGGGGGCAGTATTATAGTAGTTATATTCCTGTACATAGGGGGCAGTATTATAGTAGTTATATTCCTGTACATAGGGGGCAGTATTATAGTAGTTATATTCCTGTACATAGGGAGCAGTATTATAGTAGTTATATTCCTGTACATAGGGAGCAGTATTATAGTAGTTATATTCCTGTACATAGGGGGCAGTATTATAGTAGTTATATTCCTGTACATAGGGGGCAGTATTATAGTAGTTATATTCTTGTACATAGGGGGCAGTATTATAGTAGTTATATCCCTGTACATAGGGGGTAGTATTATAGTAGTTATATTCTTGTACATAGGGGGCAGTATTATAGTAGTTATATCCCTGTACATAGGGGGCAGTATTATAGTAGTTATATTCCTGTACATAGGGGGCAGTATTATAGTAGTTATATTCCTGTACATAGGGGACAGTATTATAGTAGTTATATTCCTGTACATAGGGGGCAGTATTATAGTAGTTATATCCCTGTACATAGGGGGCAGTATTATAGTAGTTATATTCCTGTACATAGGGGGCAGTATTATAGTAGTTATATTCCTGTACATAGGGGCAGTATTATAGTAGTTATATTCCTGTACATAGGGGGCAGTATTATAGTAGTTATATTCTTGTACATAGGGGGCAGTATTATAGTAGTTATATTCTTGTACATAGGGGCAGTATTATAATAGTTATATTCCTGTACATAGGGGGCAGTATTATAGTAGTTATATTCCTGTACATAGGGGGCAGTATTATAGTAGTTATATTCTTGTACATAGGGGGCAGTATTATAGTAGTTATATCCCGGTACATAGGAGGCAGTATTATAGTAGTTATATTCTTGTACATAGGGGCAGTATTATAGTAGTTATATTCTTGTACATAGGGGGCAGTATTATAGTAGTTATATTCTTGTACATAGGGGGCAATATTATTGTAGTTATATTCTTGTACATAGGGGGCAGTATTATAGTAGTTATATTCCTGTACATAGGAGGCAGTATTATAGTAGTTATATTCTTGTACATAGGGGGCAGTATTATAGTAGTTATATCCCTGTACATAGGAGGCAGTATTATAGTAGTTATATTCTTGTACATAGGGGGCAGTATTATAGTAGTTATATTCTTGTACATAGGGGGCAGTATTATAGTAGTTATATTCTTGTACATAGGGGGCAATATTATTGTAGTTATATTCTTGTACATAGGGGGCAGTATTATAGTAGTTATATTCTTGTACATAGGGGGCAGTATTATAGTAGTTATATTCTTGTACATAGGGGGCAATATTATTGTAGTTATATTCTTGTACATAGGGGGCAGTATTATAGTAGTTATATTCCTGTACATAGGGGGCAGTATTATAGTAGTTATATTCTTGTACATAGGGGGCAGTATTATAGTAGTTATATTCCTGTACATAGGGGGCAGTATTATAGTAGTTATATTCTTGTACATAGGGGGCAGTATTATAGTAGTTATATTCCTGTACATAGGGGGCAGTATTATAGTAGTTAAATCCCTGTACATAGGGGGCAGTATTATAGTAGTTATATTCCTGTACATAGGGGGCAGTATTATAGTAGTTATATTCCTGTACATAGGAGGCAGTATTATAGTAGTTATATTCCTGTACATTGGGGGCAGTATTATAGTAGTTATATTCCTGTACATAGGGGGCAGTATTATAGTAGTTATATTCCTGTACATAGGGGCAGTATTATAGTAGTTATATTCCTGTACATAGGGGGCAGTATTATAGTAGTTATATTCTTGTACATATGGGGCAGTATTATAGTAGTTATATTCTTGTACATAGGGGGCAGTATTACAGTAGTTATATTCCTGTACATAGGGGGCAGTATTATAGTAGTTATATTCCTGTACATAGGGGGCAGTATTATAGTAGTTATATTCCTGTACATAGGGGGCAGTATTATAGTAGTTATATTCTTGTACATAGGGGGCAGTATTATAGTAGTTATATTCTTGTACATAGGGGGCAGTATTATAGTAGTTATATTCTTGTACATAGGGGGCAGTATTATAGTAGTTATATTCCTGTACATAGGGGGCAGTATTATAGTAGTTATATTCTTGTACATAGGGGGCAGTATTATAGTAGTTATATTCTTGTACATAGGAGGCAGTATTATAGTAGTTATATTCCTGTACATAGGGGGCAGTATTATAGTAGTTATATTCCTGTACATAGGGGCAGTATTATAGTAGTTATATCCCTGTACATAGTGGACAGTATTATAGTAGTTATATTCCTGTACATAGGGGGCAGTATTATAGTAGTTATATTCCTGTACATAGGGGGCAGTATTATAGTAGTTATATTCCTGTACATAGGGGGCAGTATTATATTAGTTATATTCCTGTACATAGGGGGCAGTATTATAGTAGTTATATTCTTGTACATAGGGGGCAGTATTATAGTAGTTATATTCCTGTACATAGGGGGCAGTATTATAGTAGTTATATTCCTGTACATAGGGGGCAGTATTATAGTAGTTATATTCCTGTACATAGGGGGCAGTATTATAGTAGTTATATCCCTGTACATAGGGGGTAGTATTATAGTAGTTATATTCCTGTACATAGGGGGCAGTATTATAGTAGTTATATTCCTGTACATAGGGGGCAGTATTATAGTACTTATATTCTTGTACATAGGGGGCAGTATTATAGTAGTTATATTCCTGTACATAGGGGACAGTATTATAGTAGTTATATTCCTGTACATAGGGGGCAGTATTATAGTAGTTATATTCCTGTACATAGGGGGCAGTATTATAGTAGTTATATTCTTGTACATAGGGGGCAGTATTATAGTAGTTATATTCCTGTACATAGGGGGCAGTATTATAGTAGTTATATCCCTGTACATAGGGGGCAGTATTATAGTAGTTATATTCCTGTACATAGGGGGCAGTATTATAGTAGTTATATTCTTGTACATAGGGGGCAGTATTACAGTAGTTATATTCCTGTACATAGGGGGCAGTATTATAGTAGTTATATTCCTGTACATAGGGGGCAGTATTATAGTAGTTATATTCTTGTACATAGGGGGCAGTATTATAGTAGTTATATTCCTGTACATAGGGGGCAGTATTATAGTAGTTATATTCCTGTACATAGGGGGCAGTATTATAGTAGTTATATCCCTGTACATAGGGGGCAGTATTATAGTAGTTATATTCCTGTACATAGGGGGCAGTATTATAGTAGTTATATTCTTGTACATAGGGGGCAGTATTATAGTAGTTATATTCTTGTACATAGGGGGCAGTATTATTGTAGTTATATTCTTGTACATAGGGGGCAGTATTATAGTAGTTATATTCCTGTACATAGGGGGCAGTATTATAGTAGTTATATTCTTGTACATATGGGGCAGTATTATAGTAGTTATATTCTTGTACATAGGGGGCAGTATTACAGTAGTTATATTCCTGTACATAGGGGGCAGTATTATAGTAGTTATATCCCTGTACATAGTGGACAGTATTATAGTAGTTATATCCCTGTACATAGGGGGCAGTATTATAGTAGTTATATTCCTGTACATAGGGGGCAGTATTATAGTAGTTATATTCCTGTACATAGGGGGCAGTATTATATTAGTTATATTCCTGTACATAGGGGGCAGTATTATAGTAGTTATATCCCTGTACATAGGAGGCAGTATTATAGTAGTTATATTCTTGTACATAGGGGCAGTATTATAGTAGTTATATTCTTGTACATAGGGGGCAGTATTATAGTAGTTATATTCTTGTACATAGGGGGCAATATTATTGTAGTTATATTCTTGTACATAGGGGGCAGTATTATAGTAGTTATATTCCTGTACATAGGAGGCAGTATTATAGTAGTTATATTCTTGTACATAGGGGGCAGTATTATAGTAGTTATATCCCTGTACATAGGAGGCAGTATTATAGTAGTTATATTCTTGTACATAGGGGGCAGTATTATAGTAGTTATATTCTTGTACATAGGGGGCAGTATTATAGTAGTTATATTCTTGTACATAGGGGGCAATATTATTGTAGTTATATTCTTGTACATAGGGGGCAGTATTATAGTAGTTATATTCTTGTACATAGGGGGCAGTATTATAGTAGTTATATTCTTGTACATAGGGGGCAATATTATTGTAGTTATATTCTTGTACATAGGGGGCAGTATTATAGTAGTTATATTCCTGTACATAGGGGGCAGTATTATAGTAGTTATATTCTTGTACATAGGGGGCAGTATTATAGTAGTTATATTCCTGTACATAGGGGGCAGTATTATAGTAGTTATATTCTTGTACATAGGGGGCAGTATTATAGTAGTTATATTCCTGTACATAGGGGGCAGTATTATAGTAGTTATATCCCTGTACATAGGGGGCAGTATTATAGTAGTTATATTCCTGTACATAGGGGGCAGTATTATAGTAGTTATATTCCTGTACATATGGGGCAGTATTATAGTAGTTATATTCTTGTACATAGGGGGCAGTATTACAGTAGTTATATTCCTGTACATAGGGGGCAGTATTATAGTAGTTATATTCCTGTACATAGGGGGCAGTATTATAGTAGTTATATTCCTGTACATAGGGGGCAGTATTATAGTAGTTATATTCTTGTACATAGGGGGCAGTATTATAGTAGTTATATTCTTGTACATAGGGGGCAGTATTATAGTAGTTATATTCTTGTACATAGGGGGCAGTATTATAGTAGTTATATTCCTGTACATAGGGGCAGTATTATAGTAGTTATATTCTTGTACATAGGGGGCAGTATTATAGTAGTTATATTCTTGTACATAGGAGGCAGTATTATAGTAGTTATATTCCTGTACATAGGGGGCAGTATTATAGTAGTTATATTCCTGTACATAGGGGCAGTATTATAGTAGTTATATCCCTGTACATAGTGGACAGTATTATAGTAGTTATATTCCTGTACATAGGGGGCAGTATTATAGTAGTTATATTCCTGTACATAGGGGGCAGTATTATAGTAGTTATATTCCTGTACATAGGGGGCAGTATTATAGTAGTTATATTCCTGTACATAGGGGGCAGTATTATAGTAGTTATATTCCTGTACATAGGGGGCAGTATTATAGTAGTTATATTCTTGTACATAGGGGGCAGTATTATAGTAGTTATATTCTTGTACATAGGAGGCAGTATTATAGTAGTTATATTCCTGTACATAGGGGGCAGTATTATAGTAGTTATATTCCTGTACATAGGGGCAGTATTATAGTAGTTATATCCCTGTACATAGTGGACAGTATTATAGTAGTTATATTCCTGTACATAGGGGGCAGTATTATAGTAGTTATATTCCTGTACATAGGGGGCAGTATTATATTAGTTATATTCCTGTACATAGGGGGCAGTATTATAGTAGTTATATTCTTGTACATAGGGGGCAGTATTATAGTAGTTATATTCCTGTACATAGGGGGCAGTATTATAGTAGTTATATTCCTGTACATAGGGGGCAGTATTATAGTAGTTATATTCCTGTACATAGGGGGCAGTATTATAGTAGTTATATCCCTGTACATAGGGGGTAGTATTATAGTAGTTATATTCCTGTACATAGGGGGCAGTATTATAGTAGTTATATTCCTGTACATAGGGGGCAGTATTATAGTACTTATATTCTTGTACATAGGGGGCAGTATTATAGTAGTTATATTCCTGTACATAGGGGACAGTATTATAGTAGTTATATTCCTGTACATAGGGGGCAGTATTATAGTAGTTATATTCCTGTACATAGGGGGCAGTATTATAGTAGTTATATTCTTGTACATAGGGGGCAGTATTATAGTAGTTATATTCCTGTACATAGGGGGCAGTATTATAGTAGTTATATCCCTGTACATAGGGGGCAGTATTATAGTAGTTATATTCCTGTACATAGGGGGCAGTATTATAGTAGTTATATTCTTGTACATAGGGGGCAGTATTACAGTAGTTATATTCCTGTACATAGGGGGCAGTATTATAGTAGTTATATTCCTGTACATAGGGGGCAGTATTATAGTAGTTATATTCTTGTACATAGGGGGCAGTATTATAGTAGTTATATTCCTGTACATAGGGGGCAGTATTATAGTAGTTATATTCCTGTACATAGGGGGCAGTATTATAGTAGTTATATCCCTGTACATAGGGGGCAGTATTATAGTAGTTATATTCCTGTACATAGGGGGCAGTATTATAGTAGTTATATTCTTGTACATAGGGGGCAGTATTATAGTAGTTATATTCTTGTACATAGGGGGCAGTATTATTGTAGTTATATTCTTGTACATAGGGGGCAGTATTATAGTAGTTATATTCCTGTACATAGGGGGCAGTATTATAGTAGTTATATTCTTGTACATGTGGGGCAGTATTATAGTAGTTATATTCTTGTACATAGGGGGCAGTATTACAGTAGTTATATTCCTGTACATAGGGGGCAGTATTATAGTAGTTATATCCCTGTACATAGTGGACAGTATTATAGTAGTTATATCCCTGTACATAGGGGGCAGTATTATAGTAGTTATATTCCTGTACATAGGGGGCAGTATTATAGTAGTTATATTCCTGTACATAGGGGGCAGTATTATATTAGTTATATTCCTGTACATAGGGGGCAGTATTATAGTAGTTATATCCCTGTACATAGTGGACAGTATTATAGTAGTTATATCCCTGTACATAGGGGGCAGTATTATAGTAGTTATATCTCTGTACATAGGGGGCAGTATTATAGTAGTTATATCCCTGTACATAGGGGGCAGTATTATAGTAGTTATATCCCTGTACATAGGGGGCAGTATTATAGTAGTTATATCCCTGTACATAGGGGGCAGTATTATAGTAGTTATATCCCTGTACATAGGGGGCAGTATTATAGTAGTTATATTCCTGTACATAGGGGGCAGTATTATAGTAGTTATATTCTTGTACATAGGGGGCAGTATTATAGTAGTTATATTCCGGTACATAGGGGGCAGTATTATAGTAGTTATATTCCTGTACATAGGGGGCAGTATTATAGTAGTTATATTCGTGTACATAGGGGCAGTATTATAGTAGTTATATTCTTGTACATAGAGGGCAGTATTATAGTAGTTATATTCCTGTACATAGGGGGCAGTATTATAGTAGTTATATTCCTGTACATAGGGGGCAGTATTATAGTAGTTATATCCCTGTACATAGGGGGTAGTATTATAGTAGTTATATTCCTGTACATAGGGGGCAGTATTATAGTAGTTATATTCCTGTACATAGGGGGCAGTATTATAGTAGTTATATTCTTGTACATAGGGGGCAGTATTATAGTAGTTATATTCCTGTACATAGGGGGCAGTATTATAGTAGTTATATTCCTGTACATAGGGGGCAGTATTATAGTAGTTATATTCCTGTACATAGGGGGCAGTATTATAGTAGTTATATCCCTGTACATAGGGGGCAGTATTATAGTAGTTATATTCCTGTACATAGGGGGCAGTATTATAGTAGTTATATCCCTGTACATAGTGGACAGTATTATAGTAGTTATATCCCTGTACATAGGGGGCAGTATTATAGTAGTTATATTCCTGTACATAGGGGGCAGTATTATAGTAGTTATATTCCTGTACATAGGGGGCAGTATTATATTAGTTATATTCCTGTACATAGGGGGCAGTATTATAGTAGTTATATCCCTGTACATAGGAGGCAGTATTATAGTAGTTATATTCTTGTACATAGGGGCAGTATTATAGTAGTTATATTCTTGTACATAGGGGGCAGTATTATAGTAGTTATATTCTTGTACATAGGGGGCAATATTATTGTAGTTATATTCTTGTACATAGGGGGCAGTATTATAGTAGTTATATTCCTGTACATAGGGGGCAGTATTATAGTAGTTATATTCTTGTACATAGGGGGCAGTATTATAGTAGTTATATTCCTGTACATAGGGGGCAGTATTATAGTAGTTATATCCCTGTACATAGGGGGCAGTATTATAGTAGTTATATTCCTGTACATAGGGGGCAGTATTATAGTAGTTATATTCCTGTACATATGGGGCAGTATTACAGTAGTTATATTCTTGTACATAGGGGGCAGTATTACAGTAGTTATATTCCTGTACATAGGGGGCAGTATTATAGTAGTTATATTCCTGTACATAGGGGGCAGTATTATAGTAGTTATATTCCTGTACATAGGGGGCAGTATTATAGTAGTTATATTCTTGTACATAGGGGGCAGTATTATAGTAGTTATATTCTTGTACATAGGGGGCAGTATTATAGTAGTTATATTCTTGTACATAGGGGGCAGTATTATAGTAGTTATATTCTTGTACATAGGGGGCAGTATTATAGTAGTTATATTCCTGTACATAGGGGGCAGTATTATAGTAGTTATATTCTTGTACATAGGGGGCAGTATTATAGTAGTTATATTCTTGTACATAGGAGGCAGTATTATAGTAGTTATATTCCTGTACATAGGGGGCAGTATTATAGTAGTTATATTCCTGTACATAGGGGCAGTATTATAGTAGTTATATCCCTGTACATAGTGGACAGTATTATAGTAGTTATATTCCTGTACATAGGGGGCAGTATTATAGTAGTTATATTCCTGTACATAGGGGGCAGTATTATAGTAGTTATATTCCTGTACATAGGGGGCAGTATTATATTAGTTATATTCCTGTACATAGGGGGCAGTATTATAGTAGTTATATTCTTGTACATAGGGGGCAGTATTATAGTAGTTATATTCCTGTACATAGGGGGCAGTATTATAGTAGTTATATTCCTGTACATAGGGGGCAGTATTATAGTAGTTATATTCCTGTACATAGGGGGCAGTATTATAGTAGTTATATCCCTGTACATAGGGGGTAGTATTATAGTAGTTATATTCCTGTACATAGGGGGCAGTATTATAGTAGTTATATTCCTGTACATAGGGGGCAGTATTATAGTACTTATATTCTTGTACATAGGGGGCAGTATTATAGTAGTTATATTCCTGTACATAGGGGACAGTATTATAGTAGTTATATTCCTGTACATAGGGGGCAGTATTATAGTAGTTATATTCCTGTACATAGGGGGCAGTATTATAGTAGTTATATTCTTGTACATAGGGGGCAGTATTATAGTAGTTATATTCCTGTACATAGGGGGCAGTATTATAGTAGTTATATCCCTGTACATAGGGGGCAGTATTATAGTAGTTATATTCCTGTACATAGGGGGCAGTATTATAGTAGTTATATTCTTGTACATAGGGGGCAGTATTACAGTAGTTATATTCCTGTACATAGGGGGCAGTATTATAGTAGTTATATTCCTGTACATAGGGGGCAGTATTATAGTAGTTATATTCTTGTACATAGGGGGCAGTATTATAGTAGTTATATTCCTGTACATAGGGGGCAGTATTATAGTAGTTATATTCCTGTACATAGGGGGCAGTATTATAGTAGTTATATCCCTGTACATAGGGGGCAGTATTATAGTAGTTATATTCCTGTACATAGGGGGCAGTATTATAGTAGTTATATTCTTGTACATAGGGGGCAGTATTATAGTAGTTATATTCTTGTACATAGGGGGCAGTATTATTGTAGTTATATTCTTGTACATAGGGGGCAGTATTATAGTAGTTATATTCCTGTACATAGGGGGCAGTATTATAGTAGTTATATTCTTGTACATGTGGGGCAGTATTATAGTAGTTATATTCTTGTACATAGGGGGCAGTATTACAGTAGTTATATTCCTGTACATAGGGGGCAGTATTATAGTAGTTATATCCCTGTACATAGTGGACAGTATTATAGTAGTTATATCCCTGTACATAGGGGGCAGTATTATAGTAGTTATATTCCTGTACATAGGGGGCAGTATTATAGTAGTTATATTCCTGTACATAGGGGGCAGTATTATATTAGTTATATTCCTGTACATAGGGGGCAGTATTATAGTAGTTATATCCCTGTACATAGTGGACAGTATTATAGTAGTTATATCCCTGTACATAGGGGGCAGTATTATAGTAGTTATATTCCTGTACATAGGGGGCAGTATTATAGTAGTTATATTCTTGTACATAGGGGGCAGTATTATAGTAGTTATATTCCGGTACATAGGGGGCAGTATTATAGTAGTTATATTCCTGTACATAGGGGGCAGTATTATAGTAGTTATATTCCTGTACATAGGGGGCAGTATTATAGTAGTTATATCCCTGTACATAGGGGGTAGTATTATAGTAGTTATATTCCTGTACATAGGGGGCAGTATTATAGTAGTTATATTCCTGTACATAGGGGGCAGTATTATAGTAGTTATATTCTTGTACATAGGGGGCAGTATTATAGTAGTTATATTCCTGTACATAGGGGGCAGTATTATAGTAGTTATATTCCTGTACATAGGGGGCAGTATTATAGTAGTTATATTCCTGTACATAGGGGGCAGTATTATAGTAGTTATATCCCTGTACATAGGGGGCAGTATTATAGTAGTTATATTCCTGTACATAGGGGGCAGTATTATAGTAGTTATATTCTTGTACATAGGGGGCAGTATTATAGTAGTTATATTCCTGTACATAGGGGGCAGTATTATAGTAGTTATATTCTTGTACATAGGGGGCAGTATTATAGTAGTTATATTCCTGTACATAGGGGGCAGTATTATAGTAGTTATATTCCTGTACATATGGGGCAGTATTATAGTAGTTATATTCCTGTACATAGGGGGCAGTATTATAGTAGTTATATTCCTGTACATAGGGGGCAGTATTATAGTAGTTATATTCCTGTACATATGGGGCAGTATTATAGTAGTTATATTCCTGTACATAGGGGGCATTATTATAGCACACATAGTTGTAGTTATAGTCACTATATTCTTGTAGTGTCTTGTGTAGATGCCTCTGTGTTATGATGTAATTGCAGGATCCGGCAGGTTGTGCTGTGTACATGGCAGTGGGGGATCTATGATGCGCCTAAGGTTTTTATTTATTTGTACACAGAACCTTTCGGTCATATTAATGTTTACCATCTACAATCTTTTTTAAAGATTCCCTGTTAGAGGTTTAGCTCCCCCTAGTGGTGGCTGTGGTCAGACAGAACTGGATCATGTATATCCGGGTCCTTGCAGTGGGACACATCTGATCTGGATAATTGTTGGGCAGCCGCTATCAATCCCATTGCCCCCATTAAGACACGAAGATGACGGGGATGAACGTGCATGTTATCTGAGTACAGCAGGGGGGGGGGGGCAAGCAGATGAGACCCCCAGCCCTCTCGCTGAGACCCCCAGCCCTCTCGCTGAGACCCCCAGCCCTCTCCCTGATAACAATAGGAATGGGCTGGTAATGATAAAGCGACACATTGTATCTGTGTGTGTGTGTGTGGGGGGGGTGTCTGCCATTATTTCCCCTCCATAATGCAGGTCTAATAAAATGGGACGCACAAGCGGCCACCACAGCGGGAAGACCCCATACATAATAAATGTGGCTATAACCAAAGACTTATTGATGAATATAATCTCCAGGTGGATTATTACCCCCCCCCCCCCCCCTCGGATAATCCCTTTATTATCAGCTGCCCTGGTGGTGATCTGACTGCAGGAGCTACAGCTCCCCCACAGGAGCCAGGAAGTATTACACGGAAAGTCACAGGGAAATCAATGGCTCCTGAACATGTGGGGTCCTCCAAGGGGCATTGGTCCTCCAAGGGGCGCGTCACCTTTAAGATGAAGCTTCTACCTTCACCTGGGGACTGGGCACATGAGGCTCTGGATAGTTTTCTGGTTCCTCGTTTCACTTATTTTATAAAACTTGTATATTCTGAGAATTTAAAGGTTTAAAGTTTGTGACAGAATTTGGTGAAAAGTGAAATAATTTCTGGTCCCAGCGCGAGGCTTCTGACCATCACCCATAGAGCAGTATATATATATATATATACGGTATTATACACGGCAGCCATCTATAGAGGCATCAGGACCCGCTCCAGACTGACAATCCCCTAAGGAGTGGGGGAGGGGAGCGGGGGATATTATACAAAGAGGTAATGAGGGGAGGACCAGGAGACAGATTTAATATGGATAAGGGGGGAACATTAAGGAGGGGGGGGGGGGGGTTAGAATAACAAAGAGTAATGTAAGGGGGGGGGTTATTACAGAGAGGGGCAGATAGCAGCAGCCTCCACATTATTGTCCTGACTGTAGGTGAGCACTTTAATTAACCCATCGCCTGCCTGAGACTTAGTGTATCTCTAGGACTTCATTCTAGCCGGACATCAGCCTTCAGACCTTCAAATTAGACCATTAACCCCTTAAACTCTTCTACTACAAACAGGATCCTTCAGGTCCCTGCACACGTTGGGGGTGTTCATCTATACGAAGCCATAACAAGGCTCTTCCAGAAGTTTAGGGGCTGCCCTGCACCTCTGCCTGACCACAGGTTCCTATATAAAGAGGCTGACAGCTATTCCTCTCCACCACTAACACACATGCACTCTGTGGTCAGCTGAGGTTGCATGTATTCTAAGAGAGTAGAGGGGAGTAGATCCCACCGGAAGCCTCTGAGGCTTATTTACCATCAGAATAAAGGTATTGGGCGTTCTGTAATCGAAGGGCCTGAATTGGCGATTTTGGTTTTCTTTACTCTATCGGGGCCTAAAGGAAGGATCCCAAAACAATGTTAAATAAATATTTAAAGAATAAACAAACTGCTAGGATGACAAAAAATAAGTGACCTCTCCTCAATCCCTCGCTCCTCTGGCTCTGGTCCACGCTGCGCTCCTCTGGCTCTGGTCCACGCTGCGCTCCTCTGGCTCTGGTCCACGCTGCGCTCCTCTGGCTCTGGTCCACGCTGCGCTCCTCTGGCTCTGGTCCACGCTGCGCTCCTCTGGCTCTGGTCCACGCTGCGCTCCTCTGGCTCTGGTCCACGCTGCGCTCCTCTGGCTCTGGTCCACGCTGCGCTCCTCTGGCTCTGGTCCACACTGCGCTCCTCTGGCTCTGGTCCACACTGCTCTCCTCTGGCTCTGGTCCACACTGCGCTCCTCTGGCTCTGGTCCACACTGCGCTCCTCTGGCTCTGGTCCACACTGCGCTCCTCTGGCTCTGGTCCACACTGCGCTCCTCTGGCTCTGGTCCACACTGCGCTCCTCTGGCTCTGGTCCACACTGCGCTCCTCTGGCTCTGGTCCACACTGCGCTCCTCTGGCTCTGGTCCACACTGCGCTCCTCTGGCTCTGGTCCACACTGCGCTCCTCTGGCTCTGGTCCACACTGCGCTCCTCTGGCTCTGGTCCACACTGCGCTCCTCTGGCTCTGGTCCACACTGCGCTTTATTCCTGCTGTCTCGTGACATAGAGGAAGTGCTTGAAGATCCCTCCAATCAGTGAGATTGGACTTTAGCTGCAGTACCAGACTAATCCTCCTGGTTATAGTGGCGCTGTTTCTATGTGTTAAGTTTTTGTGGTGACCTTTTGCCCATCCAGGGTCAGCAGCCGTATGCCATGCTATATACAGCCCTGATATCCTGGCCACACAATGTGCCGCCCCTTTAACTGACCACTGCACTATTAACCCCTACCTGGCCAGTCAGCACCGGAAGCTGATGAACTGTACCCCTGGTACCAGCCCACTACACGCGCCAGCCCATTAACCTCTTCCCTGCTATGTAGACCCAGCAGTATACTGGCCCATTAACCTCTTCCTTGCTAGGCAGACCCGGCAGTATACTGGCCCATTAACCTCTCGTCTGCCAGAGATGATGAAGCTCTGCTCCATTAACCCTTTCGCTCTTTCCCCCTCGCACACTTCATTAGGCTGCTCGTTAAAGCATGGATATTAATTAGCAGAGGGGAGGGGAGGGCTCCATCGCTGCAGCTCTAATTAAACGGAGCAGGCGGGTAATTAGGATCTAATTATCCAAAGATAAATGGAGACAATCGGCTCCTCCATCTCTCCATCCAGAGACGCCGCCGGTGCACCGCTTCATGCCAGCGCTCCTCCAGCTTCTCCTTCCTGAATCCTCAGGAAAATGGATTCATATTCCGAAATATTCCGTCCAAATGTACAAAAAATGCAAAATATACAAAATAAAGTTAAAAAAATGACAAAAAATGAATTAAAGGGCTTCTCCTATTAAATTGCATTAGGTCTGAACTGCAATAGCGCAGCATGACCACTGCACAGTGTGTGGCGCTGTCACACCAATCCAAAACTGATGATTCCCATCAATAACAAACCTCTGACAATCCCTTTAATATCTGTAGCACCAGCCCCATAGTACATGTCATAACTCATCTCTCACACAGACTGCATCCAGTCCTGGCTTCTCCCCCATGTACACGCACTCCCGGCAGAGCTGAGCGTGCATGTGCTTCAAGGGATAAAAGGATAGGGCATGTTGATATTCACCTTGTCCGATCCTTTTATCAATGATATCAGGACATACACGTGAATAGTTGGTCCTGATTATTTGCCACCTTTTGTTTTTCAGTTTGTCAATATCGTTGACCTGTGAACAGGAAACATCATCAGAACAACCATGAAAATAGGAAGTCACAGTCACGGGGGCGCAGTGTGGGGGCCAGTAAATTACATTCAAGTAACGGTAAAAACTAGAGATGCAGTTCCCCTGTTTGGCCACTATGCAGTGGGTGGCGCTGTGTTACACTGAATTACTTCTGCATCAGTATTTTGCTGAACATGCAGAATTCTGGGCCCCCATCCATACAGCATGAAATGATGACCAATCTTAGGGAAAATATGGAAAGTACCTTTAAGTCGTCTTTGCCTTTTAAACCTGCGCCTGTTATAAAGCAAAGCAGAAGACGCTGTGACCCCCTCCTCGTGCCCCCTTGTAGTTGCCCCAAAAGAGTCAGAAATCCCTAATAAACGTATAAATGTGCATAATAAGAGCTCAGGGGTCATGACCCGGGACAGCGCTAAATGACACATAATAACAGGATTCCTGCAGGTCTGGCGTCTCATGTGACATCATTCGGGGGGCGCCGGCGTTTAGGAGGGGATTTTCGGTAATTTTTGGACATTAGTGACGGCAGAGACGCAAATTATGGAGAAAGTGTTACCACGTGTGGACATCGGGTGTCACAGCCATGGGATCAGGGTGCAGGGTGGGTGGTCTCGCCTGTCGCTGGCGGAGTCTGGCGGTCTCGCCTGTCGCTGGCGGAGTCTGGCGGTCTCGCCTGTCGCTGGCGGAGTCTGGCGGTCTCGCCTGTCGCTGGCGGAGTCTGGCGGTCTCGCCTGTCGCTGGCGGAGTCTGGCGGTCTCGCCTGTCGCTGGCGGAGTCTGGCGGTCTCGCCTGTCGCTGGCGGAGTCTGGCGGTCTCGCCTGTCGCTGGCGGAGTCTGGCGGTCTCGCCTGTCGCTGGCGGAGTCTGGCGGTCTCGCCTGTCGCTGGTGGAGTCTGGCGGTCTCGCCTGTCGCTGGTGGAGTCTGGCGGTCTCGCCTGTCGCTGGTGGAGTCTGGCGGTCTCGCCTGTCGCTGGTGGAGTCTGGCGGTCTCGCCTGTCGCTGGTGGAGTCTGGCGGTCTCGCCTGTCGCTGGTGGAGTCTGGCGGTCTCGCCTGTCGCTGGTGGAGTCTGGCGGTCTCGCCTGTCGCTGGTGGAGTCTGGCGGTCTCGCCTGTCGCTGGTGGTGTCTGGCGGTCTCGCCTGTCGCTGTTGGAGTCTGGCGGTCTCGCCTGTCGCTGGTGGAGTCTGGCGGTCTCGCCTGTCGCTGGTGGAGTCTGGCGGTCTCGCCTGTCGCTGGTGGAGTCTGGCGGTCTCGCCTGTCGCTGTTTGGAGTCTGGCGGTCTCGCCTGTCGCTGTTTGGAGTCTGGCGGTCTCGCCTGTCGCTGGTGGAGTCTGGCGGTCTCGCCTGTCGCTGGTGGAGTCTGGCGGTCTCGCCTGTCGCTGGTGGAGTCTGGCGGTCTCGCCTGTCGCTGGTGGAGTCTGGCGGTCTCGCCTGTCGCTGGTGGAGTCTGGCGGTCTCGCCTGTCGCTGGTGGAGTCTGGCGGTCTCGCCTGTCGCTGGTGGAGTCTGGCGGTCTCGCCTGTCGCTGGTGGAGTCTGGCGGTCTCGCCTGTCGCTGGTGGAGTCTGGCGGTCTCGCCTGTCGCTGGTGGAGTCTGGCGGTCTCGCCTGTTGCTGGTGGAGTCTGGCGGTCTCGCCTGTCGCTGGTGGAGTCTGGCGGTCTCGCCTGTCGCTGGTGGAGTCTGGCGGTCTCGCCTGTCGCTGGTGGAGTCTGGCGGTCTCGCCTGTCGCTGGTGGAGTCTGGCGGTCTCGCCTGTCGCTGGTGGAGTCTGGCGGTCTCGCCTGTCGCTGTCAAAAACTTTAATAATTATGCTAATGAGTCTAAAGGGCTCCTGGGGGTGATAACAGAGTCCCTCCTTGCTGCAGCTTCATAGTCTGCTACACTGTTTCCCCCCTGCTTCCTCAGCACCTCCCTTGGCCTGCAGTAATCTGACACAGTGGAAGAGGGAAGTGCTCCTGCACAGTGTAACAACCTTTAAAGCTACAGCACGGAGAGGATAGGGTAACACCCCCCAAGGCTTGTCAGCACAAAGTTGATTTTAGAAAGAAGGAGGCCATAAGTAACAAATATAAGAAGATGCCACAGTCACGGTGCCTGGGACTATAGGTAAGTGCCCCTGGGTTACCAGGATTGTGATGGTAGGTTAGATTTGGGAGGAATGAGACCGGAACGCGCTGTGATGCTACACGTGACTCCATTATATCCAGCGTGCACTGAACTACAGACTTCTGGGGGCGTGTCTCTGTCTAATGTATGCGAGTGAAAGGTTACCTCCCCCTTGGCCAAATCATTTACTACAAATTGACGATGGACACAATGATAATCACACCCATGGTCGTTTCATACTCGGTGCAGGATCCCTTTAAGACCCCAAGTCCTGGATTCCTTCTAGAGGAACAGAAACAAAACATTAAATTATTTTTTTTTAAAATTCCCAAATTATCCAAACTTCCTGGATTTTCAGTTGGAAAGTAGTTGTCACTTTCCAGAAGAGACCTGAAGGTCGGTTGTGTGCGGTAAGTCCTCGCTCCGCCCCCTGGGGCACACACAGAGGCCCCTGATACACAGGTAGATGCAGCTGCAGCGCCACCCTCTGGTCACTTTATATTTTACAACTTTTTATCAAACTTCTCTTTACTTTTCACTTTTCTTTTATTTCATTTGGATTTTTTTTGTCATTTTTTGTTGTGATGTGACTTTTCTTGTAGCCTGTGAGAACGTGCGGCGCGGTCGGAGCCAAGTCTGCACAATCCTTCCCTCTATTCCGGCCCGGTGGCTTTTATGAGATGACGAATGCCATTGTGTGCGAGTAATTGGCGGTCTCGGGGTGTGTGGGAACGGAGAGAGAGCGGCACACACACCTATTGTGTATAGTGCAGACTACACAGGAAGAGAGAACGCACCGAGACAGCCAGCGAGACTGCAAGAGACCGCAGCCAGAGGTGAGCAGGACCGCCATTATATATATAGGACCGGTCTATACGTGCAGGAGCGGGGGAAGGTGCAATGGCTGATTAGAGAGAGGAAGACAGGAAGAAAAGAGGAAGAGAATGAGCGGAAGACGAGGCGTCGAGGGGAAGTGACAGCTTAGTAAGAAGCAGAGACCGAGCAGAGACTGAGCAGAGACCCCAGCAGAGACCGAGCAAAGACCCAGCAGAGACCCCAGCAGAGACCCCAGCAGAGACCCCAGCAGAGACCCCAGCAGAGACCCCAGCAGAGACCCCAGCAGAGACCCCAGCAGAGACGGCTCCAGGCCAGGGACATGCAGATAGAGAGGTGAGAGAATGTTATATGTACATGCAGGACATTGCCGCAGCTGCTGTATATTGTGCTACGCTGTGACCTCACTCAGATACAAGCCGGGGTCAGACATAGGGGCCTCATCTCTATAATGTATCAGCGCTGGTTAATAGGGGAGACTGTATATACAGAACATGTATCCATAGGGATGTAATGAACCGACCGCAGGACATTATAGTCCAGGAGGAGGAGACTCTACATTCATATCATACCAACCCTGACACTAAAGTTATATCGTTATATAGTATAGTGACCGGACTGAGCTGCTGCGGAGCCTCTTCTGAATCCTGACATCACCGGGTCTGGTCCCTTCTACTCATTTACTCAGCGATTTTATGGGACATTCTCTGCGTCATTAACAATTTCACGTCCTGATGGTTTTATAGCATCAGTGACCCACAAGGGGACATCTCCGAGCCCTGATCCTGGGGACCCCGTCTCCCTTCATTCCATAAGTAATACACAATGCAGGGGACTAGGACCTTTGGTGTAAGATCTGAGATATCTTCAGGACCTTCCATGGTTGAAATTGTTCCCCACATAAAACTCTGAGTTTATTAGGAGGTCACCCCCCAGTACACGCTTAGGGGGGTCAGTACACACTATATTAGGGAGTCCCCCCCAAGTACACACATAGGGGGTCAGTACTCACTATATTAGGGAGTCCCCCCCCCCAGTACACGCTTAGGGGGGGTCAGTACACACTATATTAGGGAGTCCCCCCCAAGTACACACTTAGGGGGTCAGTACTCACTATATTAGGGAGTCCCCCCCCCCCAGTACACGCTTAGGGGGGGTCAGTACACACTATATTAGGGAGTCACCCCCCCAGTACACGCTTAGGAGGGGGTCAGTACTCACTATATTAGGGGGTCACCCCCCAGTACACGCTATATTAGCGGTTCTGTACACGCCCACATAATCTTTATCACCCCGCTGGTGGTTGTAGTCCTTGTCTGGTGGGGATCGGTTCTGCCTTCAGTTCCTGCTGGGCTTGTGCTATTACAGTGTAATGTTCTATACATGGAGCTGTGATGTGACAGGAGGTGAATATCTCAGTGCCGGCTCCTCCGATCCACATGCACAGGTATCAGGTCCATTTACTGCGGTCACAGCGGAGGTTTTGATCTTTGTTCTGTTTTGCTGTCGGATGATTCAGACTCTTCTAACCACAAACTGCAGAGAAAAACAACTTTCTGCTCGACCTCCTGACACTTCCCCGACACATCTGCAACGCCCCGGCCAATGCATAGGGAGGCTGGTAGATGTGAATAGCGCCCTCTCCAGGTCAGGAGCTGTTAGGGGGAGTCATGAACCCTCCAGGAAGGTTCTAGAGCCTGGACATTATGTAATAGCAGCTGTAGATCCTGCCTGGACAGGCAATGGTTAAATGGGTGTAAGATGTTATCCAATCATGTGTCTGTATTGTAAACTGGAGTGTGATTGGAGAGGAGCCACCACCTGACCGGGGGGAGTATAAAACCTGTGCAGGGGGAGCACAAGGTCTGAGTGACCAGAGCACAGGACACCTTTAGTACTGACACTTATCCTAATCCCAGGACCAGAGCTGCAGCTTCCACAGTCTGGAAACAGCTCCATCTCCATTATCCCAGCATCTACTACCGGGCTGGTGCCTATTCCTGAGGACACTCTGCACGACCGCTCCAGTACCAGAATCTGCTGTTGACCGTTTCCCATCCATTACCCAGGGACTCATCTTACAGACACTCATGGGTTGCCCCAGGGAGAACCAGTACCTCAGCCTCTCCCTCCATATTTCCTGCACACACCACCTGCTGGAGAGCTGCCAGGCTAGGCCCCGGTGGTGGATGTTGCACATCTGATCCCCACCACGTTCCACACAGACTCTGGGGACCTTACAGGGAGTCCAAGACACAGGGGACTGACATGGTGTCACAGATGCACCTGCGATTTTTGTCACGGATCTCGGGCACACCCGTGCCCCTCTATGTGCTGTGCTCCCCGGCCTGGACTCACCTCTCCACGCTCCTGGCTGTTCTCCTGCTAGGCCACGCTCCCACTGCTAGGGTGTGCACGCGCCGGCTCTTTAAGACTTAAAGGGCCAGTGTCCTCCTGATTGGCTCTTACTAATCCGGCTCTCCCTTATAATCCGGCTCCTCCCTTCACTCCCTGCCGGATCTTCAGAATCATTTCCTGCTAAGAGAAAGCCCTCCAGTGTGCCTCTGTGTCACCAGTGTGCCTCTGTTTTACCAGTGTGCCTCTGTGTCACCAGTGTGCCTCTGTGTCTCCAGTGTGCCTCTGTGTCTCCAGTGTGCCTCTGTGTCTCCAGTGTGCCTCTGTGTCTCCAGTGTGCCTCTGTGTCTCCAGTGTGCCTCTGTGTCTCCAGTGTGCCTCTGTGTCTCCAGTGTGCCTCTGTGTCTCCAGTGTGCCTCTGTGTCTCCAGTGTGCCTCTGTGTCTCCAGTGTGCCTCTGTCTCTCCAGTGTGCCTCTGTGTCTCCAGTGTGCCTCTGTGTCTCCAGTGTGCCTCTGTGTCACCAGTGTGCCTCTGTGTCTCTGCCATTCCTATTACCTGCTGTGCCTTCCAGGGTTCCTGTCCAGCAGAATCTACAGTCCGTGCCAGCGTTACCAGTATTCCTCCGTGTTTCCTGCTGTCATCTCAGGTTTGGGACTGTTTCCTGCATTTCCTTCCATACTACCTTGGCACCTTGTCACCTGTCCTGTCACCTCGTCCCTGTCACCTCGTCCCTGTCACCTCGTCCCTGTCACCTCGTCCCTGTCACCTCGTCCCTGTCACCTCGTCCCTGTCACCTCGTCCCTGTCACCTCTCCCCTGTCACCTCGTCCCTGTCACCTCTTCGGCCTGTGGCCAGTAAGAATTTGGGGTTTGTCACCAATTATATGTAAACCTCGCACCGATCTCCATGTTGGTGCCTGACATCGGATGAGAAATCTGTGGCGTCTCGCCATTAATCTTATGTTAAATCACTGATTTGTTTGTGCCCAGTTTTGCATCTTACACCACACCCATGTTCTGTTAAAGCCACACCCCTTTTTCACTTGACCACGCCCATTACTAGAAAAGGCCAGAATATGTAATAAATGAGGGGCAGAGTCAGTATTTAGCTTGGTAAAACCCTTCAATAGAAGAGCGAGGGAGAGGTCACATCCTTCAGGCGGAAAAAGGAACGAAAATTGTCTAAAACACTTGATAAAAGTGTCGCGCGGCAGAAATGACTCCTCACTTCTCTAGTAGATCGGTTTGTGAATCCCCCCGTGTGTTTGGATCTGCCTCCACTTACCTCTTGTGGTTACTGGTGACATCTGTGCAATTTGGTTTATGCAACTCGTCTAGAGCTCAGCGGAACAGGAGTTTGGGGATTGCGAAGCTTCTTCTCCCAATGTCACTGCTGTTAGGTCTCCCTCTAATGATGCCAAAATGTGAGCAGCATGATAAGGAGGACTGTCTAAATACTGATTCTAATTGAACCAGGGAATTTATGGGGAGATTCATGGATCAGACCATAATATAAAGTAAAATGAAACTGCACCTCCTCACCTGTCGCCCTCTTCTCCCCGATCCTGGCGCTGGTCTCCTTAAACCTTCAGAGGCGGGATTGCTGAAAAAAAATTAGAAAAAGCGCGGGGATGTCCGGTGCTCCGGGCTGTTAATTATTCACGCCTCTCGCATGATGTGACCTCTCTCTCCCATGTTGGAGTGGAAGGTGACATCACACAAGAATAATTAGCAGCCCGGAGCACCGGACATCCCCGCGCTTTTTCTTGAAGGAGACCAGCGCCAGGATCGGGGGGAAGAGGGCGACAGGTGAGGAGGTGCAGTTTCATTTTACTTCATATTAGTGGTTGATCCCCTTTAGGGTGCGGTCACATGTACCGTACGGGGGCGGGCTTTGGCCTGATAGTATATGTGTTTCTATGGAAACGCAAGCGATCGGTAACCAGAACCTGGTGTCTTGCATGGAATTAATGCTGAGGTCCAACAAGTTATGAGAAGGTCACATGAAGTTCACCTGTAAAGGTTAGAGGGAATTTTAGGTTAATTCTGAAATTTGACGAAGATTGTTCTCGCCATCTCGTGATGCACAGATGGGCTCTGGTAACACCCCCAGAGCCCCTCAGACACATTAGCATAAAGTTGATGTTAGAAGGAAGGAGACCATAGATAACACATATAAGATGCCACAGTCCCGGGACCTATGAGTTGCTACTGTGAGTGCTCTCTAGCGCCATCTGTGGTCAGTGAGTGATAATATCCGGCAGCCCCCTCCTTCCTTTTACACTGCGGAGAATGACCCCCGCTGCCCCTCGGGGGGGTAACTGCTCCTGACCCCACATCTTTGTCATGAGCTTTGAGGTCACTGACATCAGGCAACACCCAATCGTAACCTGCAACCTGGAAATCCTCAGGAACTGACCCCGATCTTCTGTACGTTCTGTCGTGTGGACATGTCTGTACATAATGAGGAAATACCGACTTTATGAGGGTGACGGGTGAAGTAACTATCCAAATAAATCCATTCTAACACAATCAAAATGTAACTTTATTAGTATTACATTGTTATGTTTGTTACCTGCTTAAAGGGGTTGTCCAGAGGTTGAAAAATATGGCCGCCTTCTTCCAAAAACAGCGCCACACCTGACCATGGTTAGTGCCGGTATCGCAGCTTCGTTGCACTACCAGGGACTACCCACGGTCAGGAGAGGAGACTTATTGGAAGAAAGCAGCCATGTTTTTCCACCCCTTTAAGAACCTTGTGGTCCTGTACGGCAGGGTCCATTCCACCAGGACCCAAATCAAAGACATCACATCCATGTTCACTGATTGGCTAAATGTACATGTGACTGATGGTTGTGATGTCATCACTTCCGTCCAATGGGGGCATGAGGCCTAAAGGACCCAGAAGTCCTGGAACCAGGGGGCCTCTTACAAGTCAGTTGTTTAGTTTTTTTAGGGTTATCTGATCTTTACATTTATATAAAACATAAAAATGTTTCTTCATTTTCTTCATTTGTTGCTTTTTACCTTTTGAGCCACCAATTTAGCTGTGACTTGTGATAACAGTTAGGGGTGTATAAGACCCCCATGGACCCCTGGGATGTATGAAAATTATGGCCCCTACAAGTCTGGAGTCACTTCCTACATCTGGGACTAGGATGAGGCCCTTCTGCTGCTTTCTATCTGCAGTTTCAGGACCCTTGGAGGACCTTCAGAGGTCCTGAAATGGACATCTGTATTGAGGATTTCATGGGTGAAGGTCCTTCTCGGTGTTAAATTTGGTGGGTGATTTGGGTGGCCATGGGGCCCCTGACTACAGTGCAGCTCCAGGGCTTACATGGAGTCTGTGGTAGGCTAAGCCACGCCTCCCGCCTCCTCATTGGTTTGAGCTGCTCTTTGTCCCTCCCATGCGGTTCTGCCTCCTCAGATTGGCTGCTGGCTATCCCCAGAGGTTTATGCCGGGCTTAGCCGGTGGTAATTACAGTGCGATGGCCGGAGGATTGTAAGAAATGGCATAAAAACATTTGTATATCCCGCTCACTATTACTATTGTCAGAGTAGTTCTGTTACTATATCTATTACTGAGGGGCAGTCATGTAAGATTGGGGGGCTCTGAGCTGTGGAAACGGGGGTGCAGCCAATCAGTTTTTGGGGGGCTGTACCCCACTTTTTTCTGCAGTCCCATATGATTGAATGGATGAATATGTGGATGAATGGATCCCGGTGGATACTGAATACGTTTTAGTTTTGGGTCATCCCCTTTAAGCGCTGATGTTACTGCCCCGATGGTTCTGCTGTGATATAATGATGTTTTTGCTGCGTTTGACACTGAATAATGATACGTGAGAGCAGAAAGTCATTGGGGGTCATTTACTAAGGGCTCGAATCGTGTTTTTTCCAACGGGTTATCCGAATTCCGATTTGCGCCGATTTTTCCCTGAATTGCACCGGGATTTTGGTGCACGTGATAGGATTGTGGCACATTGGCGTCGGCATGCACGCAAAGGAAATCCGGGGGGGGGGGGCGTGGCCGTAAGAAAACCCGACTGATTCGGAAAAAAACGCTGCATTTAGAAAAAAGTGTCGCTTGACACGCGCTTACCTGCACCCAGCGGAGGACGGTGAACTTCAGCGCAGCAGCGCCACCTGGTGGACTTCAGGGGAACTACCTTAGTGAATCGCCGGAAGACCCGAATCCACCGCAGAGAACGCGCCGCTGGATCGCGAATGGACCGGATAAGTAAATCTGCCCCAATGTGTAAGACATTGCCCATTGTCAGGAAGTGAGCGGCCAATGCAGATGGACATCAATGTAAGACTCCCATACAGCTAGGCCCCTCCCATGCTTAGATCCAACCCCGCCCCTGCAGAGCCCATAGTGATAACAATTAGGAATCGATAATTTATGGACAGGAGTCATTTCTCTGATAGTGAACAGCAGGTTCTGGACACATTCGTCATGATGTGATGTATTATATTATGTATTATATTATGTATTATCAGTGTGATCTTGTATTAGAGCTCTGATCACTCTGATCCCGAGGTTTTGCTCCTCATGGGATGTTCTATGGCGCAGACGCACAGCGAGGAGCCGGGGAGACGTCAGTATGAGTGTAGTACAGGTCAGATGGAGGTCCTAAAGGTCACATCCGGTCCAGAGGCCCCGCTCATCCTCTCACTTCTTCTACAGAATGAAATCTTCTGCCTGAGACGGAGAATCAAGAACAAGGAACCAACAGCGAGAAGAGACGCCAAATATAGAGAGAGGAGCAGAGGATGAGCCAGACAGGGGAGAACCGCGAGATGAGGGTCCAGGCCGAGGTAAGTGATGGAGAGACGAGCACCGCACCGGGACCCCCACATCTGTACAGACCAGGGGGATGGGGCTGCACTGGGACCCCCACATCTGTACAGACCGGGGGGGATGGGGCTGCACCGGGACCCCCACATCTGTACAGACCGGGGGGGATGGGGCTGCACCGGGACCCCCACATCTGTACAGACCGGGGGGGATGGGGCTGCACCGGGACCCCCACATCTGTACAGACCGGGGGGGATGGGGCTGCACCGGGACCCCCACATCTGTACAGACCGGGGGGATGGGGCCGCACCGGGACCCCCACATCTGTACAGACCGGGGGATGGGGCCGCACCGGGACCCCCACATCTGTACAGACCGGGGGGGATGGGGCCGCACCGGGACCCCCACATCTGTACAGACCGCGGGGGGATGGGGCCGCACCGGGACCCCCACATCTGTACAGACCGCGGGGGGATGGGGCCGCACCGGGACCCCCACATCTGTACAGACCGGGGGGATGGGGCTGCACCGGGACCCCCACATCTGTACAGACCACGTGGGATGGGGCCGCACCGGGACCCCCACACCTGTACAGACCACGTGGGATGGGGCCGCACCGGGACCCCCACACCTGTACAGACCATGTGGGATGGGGCCGCACCGGGACCCCCACATCTGTACAGACCACGTGGGATGGGGCCGCACCGGGACCCCCACATGTGTACAGACCGCGGGGGATGGGGCCGCACCGGGACCCCCACATGTGTACAGACCGCGGGGGATGGGGCCGCACCGGGACCCCCACATGTGTACAGACCGCGGGGGATGGGGCCGCACCGGGACCCCCACATGTGTACAGACCGCGGGGGATGGGGCCGCACCGGGACCCCCACATGTGTACAGACCGCGGGGGATGGGGCCGCACCGGGACCCCCACATGTGTACAGACCGCGGGGGATGGGGCCGCACCGGGACCCCCACATGTGTACAGACCGCGGGGGATGGGGCCGCACCGGGACCCCCACATGTGTACAGACCGCGGGGGATGGGGCCGCACCGGGACCCCCACATGTGTACAGACCGCGGGGGATGGGGCAGCACCGGGACCCCCACATGTGTACAGACCGCGGGGGATGGGGCCGCACCGGGACCCCCACATGTGTACAGACCGCGGGGGATGGGGCCGCACCGGGACCCCCACATCTGTACAGACCGGGGGGATGGGGCCGCACCGGGACCCCCACATCTGTACAGACCGGGGGGGATGGGGCTGCACCGGGACCCCCACATCTGTACAGACCGGGGGGGATGGGGCTGCTGCAGGGGTTGAGGTTGGATGATTATCTCATCAACCGTTATTATCAGTAAAACATCTGCGCAACTACATCCAATAGTGGGGGTCACACATGAGCAGTAGTTATACATAGTGGGGGTCACACATGAGGAGTAGTTATACATAGTGGGGTCACACATGAAGAGTAGTTATACATAGTGGGGGTCACACATGAGGAGTAGTTATACATAGTGGGGGTCACACATGAGCAGTAGTTATACATAGTGGGGGGCACACATGAGGAGTAGTTATACATAGTGGGGGTCACACATGAGGAGTAGTTATACATAGTGGGGGTCACACATGAGCAGTAGTTATACATAGTGGGGTCACACATGAGGAGTAGTTATACATAGTGGGGGTCACACATGAGGAGTAGTTATACATAGTGGGGGTCACACATGAGGAGTAGTTATACATAGTGGGGGTCACACATGAGGAGTAGTTATACATAGTGGGGGTCACACATGAGCAGTAGTTATACATAGTGGGGGTCACACATGAGCAGTAGTTATACATAGTGGGGGGGTCACACATGAGCAGTAGTTATACATAGTGGGGGGGTCACACATGAGCAGTAGTTATACATAGTGGGGGTCACACATGAGGAGTAGTTATACATAGTGGGGGTCACACATGAGGAGTAGTTATACATAGGGGGGGTCACACATGAGGAGTAGTTATACATAGTGGGGGGGTCACACATGAGCAGTAGTTATACATAGTGGGGGGGTCACACATGAGCAGTAGTTATACATAGTGGGGGTCACACATGAGGAGTAGTTATACATAGTGGGGGTCACACATGAGGAGTAGTTATACATAGGGGGGGTCACACATGAGGAGTAGTTATACATAGTGGGGGTCACACATGAGCAGTAGTTATACATAGGGGGGGTCACACATGAGCAGTAGTTATACATAGGGGGGGTCACACATGAGCAGTAGTTATACATAGTGGGGGTCACACATGAGCAGTAGTTATACATAGTGGGGGTCACACATGAGGAGTAGTTATACATAGTGGGGGTCACACATGAGCAGTAGTTATACATAGGGGGGGTCACACATGAGCAGTAGTTATACATAGTGGGGGTCACACATGAGCAGTAGTTATACATAGTGGGGGTCACACATGAGGAGTAGTTATACATAGTGGGGGTCACACATGAGCAGTAGTTATACATAGTGGGGGTCACACATGAGCAGTAGTTATACATAGTGGGGTCACACATGAGGAGTAGTTATACATAGTGGGGGTCACACATGAGGAGTAGTTATACATAGTGGGGGTCACACATGAGGAGTAGTTATACATAGTGGGGGTCACACATGAGGAGTAGTTATACATAGTGGGGGTCACACATGAGCAGTAGTTATACATAGTGGGGTCACACATGAGCAGTAGTTATACATAGTGGGGGTCACACATGAGGAGTAGTTATACATAGTGGGGTCACACATGAAGAGTAGTTATACATAGTGGGGGTCACACATGAGGAGTAGTTATACATAGTGGGGGTCACACATGAGGAGTAGTTATACATAGTGGGGGTCACACATGAGGAGTAGTTATACATAGGGGGGGTCACACATGAGCAGTAGTTATACATAGGGGGGGTCACACATGAGCAGTAGTTATACATAGGGGGGGTCACACATGAGCAGTAGTTATACATAGTGGGGGTCACACATGAGGAGTAGTTATACATAGTGGGGGTCACACATGAGGAGTAGTTATACATAGTGGGGGTCACACATGAGCAGTAGTTATACATAGTGGGGGTCACACATGAGGAGTAGTTATACATAGTGGGGGTCACACATGAGGAGTAGTTATACATAGTGGGGGGGTTACACATGAGGAGTAGTTATACATAGTGGGGGTCACACATGAGCAGTAGTTATACATAGTGGGGGGTCACACATGAGCAGTAGTTATACATAGTGGGGGGTCACACATGAGGAGTAGTTATACATAGTGGGGGGTCACACATGAGGAGTAGTTATACATAGTGGGGGGCACACATGAGCAGTAGTTATACATAGGGGGGGTCACACATGAGCAGTAGTTATACATAGTGGGGGTCACACATGAGCAGTAGTTATACATAGTGGGGGGGTCACACATGAGCAGTAGTTATACATAGTGGGGGGGTCACACATGAGCAGTAGTTATACATAGGGGGGGTCACACATGAGGAGTAGTTATACATAGTGGGGGTCACACATGAGCAGTAGTTATACATAGGGGGGGTCACACATGAGCAGTAGTTATACATAGGGGGGGTCACACATGAGCAGTAGTTATACATAGTGGGGGTCACACATGAGCAGTAGTTATACATAGTGGGGTCACACATGAGCAGTAGTTATACATAGTGGGGTCACACATGAGCAGTAGTTATACATAGTGGGGGTCACACATGAGCAGTAGTTATACATAGTGGGGGTCACACATGAGGAGTAGTTATACATAGTGGGGGTCACACATGAGGAGTAGTTATACATAGTGGGGGTCACACATGAGGAGTAGTTATACATAGTGGGGGTCACACATGAGGAGTAGTTATACATAGTGGGGGTCACACATGAGGAGTAGTTATACATAGTGGGGGTCACACATGAGGAGTAGTTATACATAGTGGGGGTCACACATGAGGAGTAGTTATACATAGTGGGGGTCACACATGAGCAGTAGTTATACATAGTGGGGTCACACATGAGCAGTAGTTATACATAGTGGGGTCACACATGAGGAGTAGTTATACATAGTGGGGGGCACACATGAGGAGTAGTTATACATAGTGGGGGGCACACATGAGGAGTAGTTATACATAGTGGGGGTCACACATGAGGAGTAGTTATACATAGTGAGGTCACACATGAGCAGTAGTTATACATAGTGGGGGTCACACATGAGGAGTAGTTATACATAGTGGGGGTCACACATGAGGAGTAGTTATACATAGTGAGGTCACACATGAGGAGTAGTTATACATAGTGGGGGGCACACATGAGGAGTAGTTATACATAGTGGGGGTCACACATGAGCAGTAGTTATACATAGTGGGGGTCACACATGAGCAGTAGTTATACATAGTGGGGGTCACACATGAGGAGTAGTTATACATAGTGGGGGTCACACATGAGGAGTAGTTATACATAGTGGGGTCACACATGAGGAGTAGTTATACATAGTGGGGGTCACACATGAGCAGTAGTTATACATAGTGGGGGGTCACACATGAGGAGTAGTTATACATAGTGGGGTCACACATGAGGAGTAGTTATACATAGTGAGGTCACACATGAGCAGTAGTTATACATAGTGGGGTCACACATGAGGAGTAGTTATACATAGTGGGGTCACACATGAGCAGTAGTTATACATAGTGGGGGTCACACATGAGGAGTAGTTATACATAGTGGGGGTCACACATGAGGAGTAGTTATACATAGTGGGGTCACACATGAGCAGTAGTTATACATAGTGGGGGTCACACATGAGGAGTAGTTATACATAGTGGGGTCACACATGAGGAGTAGTTATACATAGTGGGGGTCACACATGAGCAGTAGTTATACATAGGGGGGGTCACACATGAGGAGTAGTTATACATAGTGGGGTCACACATGAGGAGTAGTTATACATAGTGGGGGTCACACATGAGCAGTAGTTATACATAGTGGGGGTCACACATGAGCAGTAGTTATACATAGTGGGGGTCACACATGAGCAGTAGTTATACATAGTGGGGTCACACATGAGCAGTAGTTATACATAGGGGGGGTCACACATGAGCAGTAGTTATACATAGTGGGGTCACACATGAGGAGTAGTTATACATAGTGGGGGTCACACATGAGGAGTAGTTATACATAGTGGGGGTCACACATGAGGAGTAGTTATACATAGGGGGGGTCACACATGAGGAGTAGTTATACATAGTGGGGGTCACACATGAGGAGTAGTTATACATAGTGGGGGTCACACATGAGGAGTAGTTATACATAGTGGGGGGTCACACATGAGGAGTAGTTATACATAGTGGGGGTCACACATGAGGAGTAGTTATACATAGTGGGGGTCACACATGAGGAGTAGTTATACATAGGGGGGGTCACACATGAGCAGTAGTTATACATAGTGGGGGTCACACATGAGCAGTAGTTATACATAGTGGGGGTCACACATGAGGAGTAGTTATACATAGTGGGGTCACACATGAGCAGTAGTTATACATAGTGGGGGGCACACATGAGGAGTAGTTATACATAGTGGGGGTCACACATGAGGAGTAGTTATACATAGTGGGGGTCACACATGAGCAGTAGTTATACATAGTGGGGGCCACACATGAGCAGTAGTTATACATAGTGGGGGCCACACATGAGCAGTAGTTATACATAGTGGGGGGTCACACATGAGCAGTAGTTATACATAGTGGGGGGTCACACATGAGCAGTAGTTATACATAGTGGGGGTCACACATGAGCAGTAGTTATACATAGTGGGGGGTCACACATGAGGAGTAGTTATACATAGTGGGGGGTCACACATGAGGAGTAGTTATACATAGTGGGGGGTCACACATGAGGAGTAGTTATACATAGTGGGGGGTCACACATGAGCAGTAGTTATACATAGTGGGGGTCACACATGAGCAGTAGTTATACATAGTGGGGGGTCACACATGAGGAGTAGTTATACATAGTGGGGGGTCACACATGAGCAGTAGTTATACATAGTGGGGGTTACATTTGGGTTCAGTAATTTTGTTACTTTGTACCTAATGATGGAAATGTTTGTGTCTCTTCCCGGCGCAGTCTCCCCCGATGTCTCCACAATTCCAGGAAATGGAGAGCGTCTTCCTCGACAACGCAAGCGCATCCACGGACGTAGTGGGGGCCGGACATAGACCCTGGAGGTCCGCCCCCCCGTCCCCGTCCGGTGAGAGGAGAGGTAGGTGCCCCCCCCCCATATGTGGTGCTTATACTCCGCTGCACGTCCCAGGCAAGTAACTGCACGTTACTCACATATATATATAAGTGACAGAGCACAGCAGTGTGAGGTCTGATTATACATCTCTCCAGGGACAGTACATAACACTGGCTGCAGAGAGCACAGAGCACAGCAGTGTGAGGTCTGATTACACATCTCTCCAGGGACAATACATAGCACTGGCTGCAGAGAGCACAGGGCACAGCAGTGTGAGGTCTGATTATACATCTCTCCAGGGACAGTACATAACACTGGCTGCAGAGAGCACAGAGCACAGCAGTGTGAGGTCTGATTATACATCTCTCCAGGGACAATACATAACACTGACTGCAGAGAGCACAGAGCACAGCAGTGTGAGGTCTGATTACACATCTCTCCAGGGACAATACATAACACTGGCTGCAGAGAGCACAGAGCACAGCAGTGTGAGGTCTGATTACACATCTCTCCAGGGACAATACATAACACTGGCTGCAGAGAGCACAGCAGTGTGAGGTCTGATTACACATCTCTCCACGGACAATACATAACACTGGCTGCAGAGAGCACAGAGCACAGCAGTGTGAGGTCTGATTACACATCTCTCCGGGGACAATACATAACACTGGCTGCAGAGAGCACAGAGCACAGCAGTGTGAGGTCTGATTACACATCTCTCCACGGACAATACATAACACTGGCTGCAGAGAGCACAGAGCACAGCAGTGTGAGGTCTGATTACACATCTCTCCGGGGACAATACATAACACTGGCTGCAGAGAGCACAGAGCACAGCAGTGTGAGGTCTGATTACACATCTCTCCGGGGACAATACATAACACTGGCTGCAGAGAGCACAGAGCACAGCAGTGTGAGGTCTGATTACACATCTCTCCAGGGACAATACATAACACTAGTTTCACAGAGCACAGAGCACAGCAGTGTGAGGTCTGATTACACATCTCT